>NW_027283228.1:0-20000 GCF_046629955.1 Centroberyx affinis | reverse complement strand
AATCTCCTGGCGAACTTGTAGAGACAGTCGAAGGCGTCGGAGTTGGCGGAGCCGGCGAAGCGGAAGCCCACCGCCATGCAGGCTCCGGCTATGATGTAGTCATGAGCCTGACTGAGAGGAGCACATAGTTCAATATTATCGTTTATCGTCTTTCAGTGGAATCATATCGTGATGATATGAAGATATTTTAATATCGTGACACACATTTCTGCTGTCTGAATTGATGATGACAAGCAAATTTTACTTAAAAACTCTGATAAAATGAGGTACGGTAGGAATATTATTTGAATATTTCTGTTTTGTTTGACATCACACCTAACATTACCATTCGGTTCAATGAGATGGACATTAATTTGATTATTTAACATGATTTTGCATACATGAACCATATCGTGATATATATTGATATCGAGAAAAATCCTTATGATTATCATGATATTGATTTCAACCATATCGCCCAGCCCTATTCTCTGGACATTCATCTCGAAACATTACTACCACACCTAGACACAATGGCAACATAAATCAATAATCATGAATAAATCTGATTTCCCTGATAACACATGCAAGAATATGACTATCATTGCTAAAGAAAATAATAATGTAAATGAATAATCATGAATTAGCTAAATTTTATATTGTCTTTAACACTCACGCCAGCGTCTCCATGTTCATGTCCTCTGACACGGCCGTGTTGCCGATATTCTCCTGGATTATCTGGACACAAAACAAAAGTCAGCAAACATTAACAGACAGAAATATTTATATTTCTAAGCTTTATTTATCCTGGGAAGGTTTGCTGAGCGTGCTCTATACTCTAACAACAACAACAACAAAAGGTTACTAATTTCTGACAAGGTATTACTGGATATGAGAAACTTTCCAGCATGCCAAAAAACTGTAAAATGCTGTAAAAATCAAGAGAAAAAAAGAAATGGAAAAAACTTTATAGCTAGGACTTCATTACATGTACAAGTCACTGTGACTTATTGACTTAATGCTGTTTGTGTGTGTGCGTGTGTGTGCGTATTTTCTCACCTGAGGCACATTACTGCTGACCCACTCAGCATTAGGCAGGATCTCATCCCACATGATAATACATCTGGCAAGGGTCTAGTAGAGAGAGAGAGAGAGAGAGGGAGAGAGAGAGAGAGAGAGAGAGAGAGAGAGAGAGACACTCGTTCACTGTGAAAAGTTCTCACAGATCAGAGAAAAATGGAAAAGGTAGTGATAAACACACTCACCCTCAGCAGCAGAAACTCAGGTTTGATGAAGTCCAGCAGGAACATGGTGTCTGGAGCTTTCAGCCAATCAGCAATCGACCTAGGGGACAGAACCAGGAAGCGACAAGGGGGTGTTAATACTGTCCTTCAGCAGCCTCAGCCTCAGCCAATCGGGAGGCGGCGTCAGATGAGCCTCGCTGAAGACTGAAACCTCTTGACCAGCAGAAGAAGACGGCGTGTGATGGGAAAACAGGAGCCGACTGAGCCGTGTGATTCTTCACAGCGAGGTTACGATGCTCTGCTGCTGGGTGCTCACATGTGGAGAGCCGGAGTCATGTCATGTCTTCTCCAGTCAGGCTCATGATGGATGCATGCAGTACGGCCTTTATACTTGCAGTTACATTACCTTTTAGATTACATGTTAGGCATTTAGCAGAAGCTCTTACTCAAAGTGACTTACAAAGACTGTAAGGAAAGGAATTTGAGCTGCAATTGTTATATGAAAACATGCTATTCAAATAAAAGTGTTATTATGATTATATTATATATATTCTAAATTATAATAGTAATAGTGTAAGTAGCAGTACTTTAACTACTACAAGTACTACTGCCATTGTGTTTATTCTGTGCCATCAGGTGTTTTGTTTTCTTGGGGCCAGTTGCATAAAGATAGACCTGGTCTTAGACTTAAATGTGACTTTAAGTCAAACTTGCTATAGACATTTACCTTTATAGTCATTTACCTGTTCCTACTACTTCTTGGTTGTTGTAGATCTCTAATGGCTTGTTTCTGTCTCTAAAGACTCGCTCTCTTCTTCAGACTCTTCCCAAAAACCAAAGATTTGGCATCTTGTATGAAACAGCTTCAGTATTTAAATGTCCCACTCTGACAGTTAGGCCGACTCGTTGCCATAACAACAAAGTTCTTAACTCAAGATTAGCCAGGGGGAAGGTGGCTAACATTCCTACCTCAAAATAAGTCAGTAATATTTAAGTAACAGACAGTCTTTAGACTAGTCCAGCCTGAGAATCTAAGACCAGTCTGAGGCTTAGTATAGTCTTAGACTAGCTTTATGCAACTGGCCCCTGTTCTCACCTGTTGTTGGTCTTGAGGTAGATCATGGCGAGGGCCAGCGTGGCTCCTGGACACGTGACGTCCACGTTGATGGTGTCACCCTCCTGGAAGCATCGTCAACAGCGTCACACAAACACAGCTGACAGCTAAATCCTCATAGAGGGCTTTCAGGTGAAGTAAGGCATCCTCAAGCGGCCATATTGGAGGTCCTCAGCTCCCAGCAGTTAACGTTACATGTCTAGAAGCTAGTAGCAGCTAGTAGCTGCATGTTAACCGTTGCTTTACTAATGAGCCAGCTGGCTAGTTAGCTTTGTAATAATTTTGTGCAATAATTCAGCTGTGCAATAATTATTTAATTTTTTACACTGTTGTATATATTGTAGTATAATGCACATATTTTACATATTTCTTATTTTCTTATTTCTATTTTTCTTATACTTTCTCTATGCTTATATATATTTCTCTTCTAGAATGTGAGCAACTGCAACGTAACCCAATTTCCTGACGGGGATCAATAAAGTATTTCTGATTCTGATTCTGATAATAAAGCCAAAAAACAACTGTTTGTTCGATTCAGGTTTACTTGTAATGTCACTGGACAGACCTGCACCCACAGCACAACTACCTTTATTTCAAATATCTCTCTCTCTTTTTTTGCCTGGTTGTGATATATTTAGCCATTATTTGTCCACAGCCAATTCTCCAATGGACCTCGATGATGGTTTGTGAGACAACTGTAAACCCCTAATGTTTTCAAAGATGATTTTTCCACACATTCTTCATTCATTAGACAGTAAAGAGTGGAGAGAGAGGGACAGGAAAAACTGGACAGAGAGACTGATTATGATATGATGAGTCTGCCATTCCTAAATTCTGAAAAATGATGGAATTCTGATTTTTGTAGGCAGGGGGGGACACAGATTTGTCCGTCTGACCTTGATCTGGTAGCTGGGGGACTTGTGTCTCTCCCGGTTGGCCCCGGCCTGGGCCCTGCGGTGCCCCCCCACCATATACTGATACAGCTGCTCCGGGACGTTCAGGTCCGTCATACCGATCAGGTTACTGCCATGCTGCAGGGAGGGAGAGAGAGAGGGAAGATGATGAGAGAGAGGGGAGGAAAGAGGGAAAGAGGAGGGAAGGAGGGGAGGGGAAAGAGCGAGGTAGGGATATATGGTAGAGGGAGAAAGATAGAGAGGAAAGGGGGGAAAAGAGGGTGAAGAAATGACGAACGAAAGGTGGAGGGAAAGGTGGTGATGAGGAAAAGAAGAAAGGAGGGGTTGGAGATGAGAGGAAGGCGAGTCCAGATGGGTGGGGAGGGGAGGGGAGGGGAGGGGAGAGAGAGGGAATAAGTAAAATGAGGTCAGGTGATGAGGGAGAGATGGGGGAGATATGGAGGGATGATGTCAAACAGAGGCAGAAACCGATGAGACGGAGAAGAGAGGGGGAAGGAGGGACGGAGAGAGAAAGGAAGAGACAAAGAGACAGAGAGGTCATTGTGACACAGTGTGAGAATTTCTCTTGTTCCTCTTTCTCACTGGACAGGAACAATAAGAAGCAGCAAGTGCATTATAACACCTTTACATGAGGTTTGTCTCAAGGGAGCGTGAGAGAGCTCTCTATTCACTCATCCTATTGATTCTTTCATTCAGCTCTCACCTTAAAGGAAGAATCCACTCTAAAACGCTTTAACACTGTTACAAAATCAGCTTTTGGCAATGCACTTTGCATTTCTGGGTCCATTTTGTTGTCTGGTGGTGTATTTTTCTTATTCCTTTCTTATTCAGGGATAACTGGGGCCAATCGGAGAGTCTGATATGAGAAAATGTTTCAGGATGTAAAACATCAGCGGTAAACGTCAGGTTTTGTTGTCAGTCCCTCAGAATCAAAGAGCGAGGGCTTCTTTCTAGAGCCGCCATTTTGCACCAACAATCATACAGGGAGAAATCCATCGTAGAAGAGGAGAGAGAGACCAATTTCTCCACCCACAGGAGCAGAAGAGAGACCAGAATGCAATGCAGCAGAGAGACAGGTTGGACTTTGAGTAAAGGGTGGGACTCTCGCTTTTTCTCAACCGGAAAAACTCGCTCTCTTGCTCTTACTATGCTATCACTATCTCTCTCTCTCTCCACCTACACATACAACCCACAGCTGAATGCAACAAGGTCACGTTCCTTCTCTGGGGGTTTGTCGAAAGGCATTCTGGGAAACGTAGGAAATCATTAACTGCAGTAGAAGTGGAAGAGGCTGGTTGAGGGAAAGTGGGTTCACCAAAAAAGTAAATTACAACACTTTGTCACAAAATAACTCGTGGAATGTATTGAACATCACAGATTGATGAGATCTAACAGTGTAAAAGTATTGGAAGATGGATTTTTCCTTTAACCCTTTCAAACATGAAGTGTGTGTCACCCAGCTGAAGCATGTCTCTTAATGAATGAATACTCTCTGATCCTCAACCACTGATGTGATGTTATGTATATGAAGCACAATCAAGGTACGCATGCGTGTGTGTAATTTACTCCAAGAGAGTATGTGTGCATGTTTGCATGTGTTGGTCTGTAGTAGAGCTCCAACGATTCATCGATTAGTTGTCAACTATTAAATTAATCGCCAACTATTTTGATAATCGACTAATCGGTTTGAGTAATTTTTTAAGAAAAATAAGTCAAAATTCTCTGATTCCAGCTTCTTAAATGTGAATATTTTCTGGTTTCTTTCCTCCTCTATGACAGTAAACTGAATATCTTTGGGTTGTGGACAAAACAAGACATTTGAGGACGTCATCTTGGGCTTTGGGAAACACTGATCCACATTTTTCACCATTTTCTGACATTTTATAGAGCAAACAACTAATCGATTAATCGAGAAACTAATCGACAGATTAATCGACAATGAAAATAATAGTTAGTGGCAGCCCTAGTCTGTAGTGTGTGTGTATGTGTGTGTGTGTGTAACTCACCCCCAGACAGACCATGCCCAGGGCCAGTCCGGCTGCTAGTGAGTACGACTCTCTATCTGTACAATACTCCATCTCTGGACCAGGAGGTCGACCTGAAACACACACACACACACACACACACACACACACACACACACACACACACACACACACATTTTAACATATCTATTTAGACTGCGTGCACAAAAGTATTGAGAGAGGGTTGATCACTTCAACCTGCACACTGACCGCTTTGAACTTTCACTAACTGAGCTTGAATGTTTTTTCCCCTTTAAAACTATATTTAATCCAGGTCCTACTACCTGGGTAAAAAAGCTATTTCCTTGTGTGTGTGGTTATAAATATTATGTCATTACGTGTTATCATTATGTGTTTATACAATATCACAATCTTTCTCTCTCTCTCTCTCTCTCTCTCACACACACACACACACACACACACCTATCTCAGCCAGCAGGACTTCAGCATTGTGTCTGTGTCCGGTTCCTTGGTACACCAGCCCAATGCCAACCACAGCAGCAACCTGCAAAGTAGAATAGAATAGAATAGAATAGAATAGAAAGAGATTATGTTAAGTTTAATGTTTCAACCAAATGCAGACACTAGCACACATTTTGAACATCCTGACACACCTAACACATACTAGAGCTGCACAATAGACTACTGTACATTGTGATTTTATGTTTCCACAATTAATAATCTAGTAATTTTAGCGATACTGAAGTGTTTGTTATATTGTCATTTCCCCCCTGAAAGTCCAGGTGTGGTATATCAATCGCCTCCATTACACCTGACCAATCACAGCCATTTGAATGCGCAGCACGCACCATGTGACCAAAACTAAAGTTCAGATGGAGAAGCAGCAGAAACCTCACGTAGAGCATCTTTGGAAAAACGCAACGACAAGCAAAGTGGAAAAGAACATGTGAACTTTCACTCTCCCTCTCTCTCACACACACATGCATGTACACACACACACACACACGCACACACACTCTCTCTCTCTCTCTCTCTCTCTTTCACATACACACCAAAATAACAACTGTGTTGCATCATCACCCAACTGCCAACTGTGCAACAGCATGAAGAACACTGCATTCTACTAAATAATAATTTGAACATCTGTATATAAAATAATAAGTATAGTCTAATAATATCAGAAGTATTATCATCATTATTAGTAGTAGTAATAGTAGTAATAGTAGTATAATAATTAAGTAGTTATAGTTGGTATTCACTGTTGGTACTAGCTGGTAGTATGAGATGCCAAAGTACCAGTAGTAGTACCAATAGTAGGGCTGGGCAATATATCAATATTATATCGATATCGTGATATGAGACTAGATATCGTCTTAGATTTTGGATATCGTAATATCGTGATATGGCATAAGTGTTGTCTTTTCCTGGTTTTAAAGGCTGCATTACAATAAAGGGATGTAATTTTCTGAACTTACCAGACTGTTCTAAAACAGGGAAGGAAACCCTGTCTTTGCATTTTATTTTGATCACAGTCTTGTTTTAATAAAAGTGCTTGTGACATCTCACATGTGGCTTTGACTTACAACTGAACATTTAGCCCATTTTGTAGAAAATACCGAGATATATATCGTGTATCGCCATTCAGCCTAAAAATACCGAGATATGATTTTTGGTCCATATCGCTCAGCCCTAACCAATAGTTGTATGTAGTACCAGTAGTAGAAGTAGAATTAGCAGTGGCAGTAGCAGCAGCAGTAGTTGTTATAGTAGTGACAGCAGTAGTGGGGGGGGGGCTGATAGTAATACTAGAAGTGATGGATGCAGTAGTAGTAGTAGCAGCATTAACAGCAGTAGTAGGAGTAGTAATAGTAACAGTAACAGTAGCAGTAGTAGTAGTAGTGGTAGTAGTAGTAGTAGCAGTAGTAGGAGAAGTAATAGTATCAATAACAATAGTAATAGTAGTAGTAGTAGTGGTAGTAGTAGTAGCAGCAGTAGTAGGAGAAGTAATAGTATCAATAGCAGTAGTAATGGTAGTACACACACACACACACACACACACACACACACACACACACACACACACACACACTCATACACACACACACACACTTACCTGTACGTTGTGTGGTACGTCCAGCTCAGTAGAAGTGGGCGGGAGCAGGGCGGGGATGTGTATACTGAGCAGGCGGGTGATTGACATGTCCATGGTGCCCAGTTTGGCTGAGGACACGCCCAGCAGGAGGCCGATGCTGGTCATCTCATGGCCCTGCAGGGGAGCGGGACAGACGCTCAGCATGTTTAACACCAGAGAGGCCAGTGGATTTGGATTCGGGGGTTTGAGAGAAGGACAAATATGATTCTGACCACTTTTTCCTTGATTTCCGTGATTTCAAAAACCTTAGCAGTGGTTTGTCCAAGAAAAGTGGGGAGACATTTTGAAAGCTGAGATGTTTCAGTTGTAAAATTCAGTTAATAGTATTTCACATTTCTAGTGTTAAAGTCACAACGAAACGGTATTTTCGAGGGCATCTTGCTTCTTTAATGTGATGTATTTCCTGTTGAAACAGGATGTTGGGGCGGGGCATAATTCAGGGATCAGGGATCATTCAAAACTGTAAACCAATGAGAGATCAGTTAGGGAGAGAAGCAAAGTTTTTATCTCACCCTCTGGTACACAATGAAGTCACTACTAAAGAGTTTCTGTTTTCCAGGAAGTAAAAGTAACGAGATTATAGAGATTATGAGAGATATAAAGCATTTTTGTCATTTTTGTGGCATAAATTGTGAAATAGTTGTATGGTATGGTTGTTAGAATGAGCTAAAAAGGTGAAACAGTATATTTTTTCAATTCAGTGTGACTTTAACGTAACAGCATTTTGGGAGACACTTTTATCCAAAGCACCGTCCAGTCTCATGAGTGCACATACTTCAGTAAAGTGTAAAGTGTAACCTAATATTCATTGGCAATGCAACTTTTGTGCCTTCAAAGCATCAAATTGATTTAATATTGGCATATAATTAATTATGAAATATATTTCCACATCCTCATACTGTACTTTTCTTCTCTCTCTTTTTTTTTATTTTTATTTTTTAACTAAATTCCATGAAACCTATGGCTGATACATAGACTACAGCATGTTACATCTTAAACGGATGAATATTGACTGAAATACTGTACAATATTTCGACTGGGTTGTTTTGTTTTTTTTTAACTACAGGCTTCATTCTAAGCTTCATTTTGATGTAGGTAGGTTGCAGAGGTTTGAAAGAAGTCCAGCTGCCACACCAGGCTTTAGTCTCGCTAGTAGAGGTCTGCAACCCGACCCGAACCCGATGGGACCTGAGACTGTATGTCGGGTATTGGCCGGGTCGGGCTTTTTTCATTTGTGTTTTACTACTTCATTTTCTGTTTTACAAATGATAAAGGGAAAATCAAGTCCTTTATTTACATGTCAATCATGGCTTTTTTTCCCCCAAATAATAATGAGCAACTTCGGGTAGAAGAAATATCTGTTTCCATCGCATTATTTGTGCTTTCCCAAATAACGTATTGGGATTCGGGTACATCTCTACTGTAAACACCGGTCCCATCAGGTGGTGTGGTGGAGGAGCGGCTCTGCAGAGACAAATGACTTCCAGTCTAATCAGCTCTGACTGTGACTGTGGCATCTGTCACTCTCTGAGAATAAATTGGCTTCCTGAGAGGGAAACACACCGGCTCACTATGACTGACAGCTTCCATTAGACCCCTGTGGACAGTCTGTGTGTGTGTGTGTGTGTGTGTGTGTGAGTGCATATTTAATAATCATAGGCAGACCAGGTTCCTCCTATGTTTAACACCAACAGACTGTCTTCTTCTTTGCCATTCAGCAGCCAATTTGCTGAAAACATTTGCAACTACTGTTTTTGTTCATGATGGTTGGAGATCAATCACTCCATCAATCGACTAACAGCCCAATTCATCAATTAATCCATCAGTTAATCAACCAATCATTCAGCCAATCAATCAACCCCTCCGTCAATCAGTTGACTTCAAACCTCTTTTTTTCTGCAAAAACAAATGTGATGACAAAAAGAAAAGAAATCAAAGAGAGAAACCCAGGAAAAGATCAAACTGTGCGACTAAATGAATAAAAGTTAACCACAATAAACAGCAAGTGCTGCTCACAGAAAATAGATGAGATTAGATAGTTAAGATAAACTAGATTCAGATTAGAAATAGATTTTTTCTCCTGGGAAAAGATAAGATTAAAAAAAAAAAAAAAAAAAAACATCTCTCCTCTGAATTTAAAATAAAAGTAAGTTTAAAAGAATTCATACTCTTACTTTGCAGTTAAAAGGCTACAGTAGTGGGGGGAAAAGGCCAGGATGTTCAAAAGTTCAGAAACACTCTCACACTCTCACACACACACACACAACACACACACACACACACACACACACCTCTCCACATTTTCTCTCAACCGCAACCCAAGACAGTTCTGATGAACTGATCCAAGGTAAGTCAGTTCTGTAATTTCTCATCCAGAGCGAGAATAGAAACCAGTGAAAACCACGAGTTACTTCACAGCTTCCATTCACACTCAACAGCCTCAACTACTGAATCTGGTTTTTATTTTTCTGTCTTTCAATATGTCAATATGCCTCTGCTGCAAGATACATTCCTGTATATTTATTGTAAATGGTGTGTAAATAAATAAAGTGAATCCGACTGCATTGTATAATCATTTCAAAGTATGATTTGAACTAAACAAATTGAATTATATCGATGGTATTCATATCTTAAATAATGAAATTAGTTAGTTTAGGATTTTGATTTATCCCAGAAAACTGGAGAAATTGTGGCATCAAGTTCATCGTTTCACAAATCACAACTTTGGCTTATATTTGGCCATGTGCACAGCATTTGTACATAAGAGTCTTTTATGAATTGTGGACTCACAAGGAACAACAATTTTAACATCAAACACACATAGCAACCGTTTATGGTCAAAAATAATACTATAGAAATCCAGTTTGAAGCCGTATAAGGCAAGGTAAAAAAAAAACTAAAAAAAAACACTTCTGAAACTGGAACACAAATGCCTTGTAGAAAATATACAAAAACATCTTGCAGTTCAAATTATCATCTAGGAGCCCAGATTCACCAAGACACAAGATCTAGGCTAATCTAACTTGCCTTTGTGCTATTTTGGGTTGAGCACCTATTGAGAAACATAGCTTAGGTGTTGGAGAAAAGAGCGCTGATATTGAAACTGATGGTAATTTGGACTGAAACCTTCTCTTTTTTTACACTATGTATTCATATTCATGCATTTTTCCCACGCCCGAAGCATTGAAGCTACATCTTTTTTTTTTTTGGGAGCGGCTGCCTTTTTGTGTGGATCAGGATCAATCCACTTCCAATTCAACCAATTCAGTAAGCGGATTTCCTTCCACATTCAAATATTTAAAGATCTGTCATGAGAATTTTTTTTTTTTTTGCCAATTCATAGAGAAATGACTGAGAATGAAAGCTCTCTCATTCTTCTGAATTGAATGTGAGTCGACAGTGAATCGACCCCAAGCCTGGCGTGGATAATCAGTGTTTTGAATCAGTGTGCCATTTCCTCTTTGTTCATATCTATAATCTTATCTTCACACCGGCTTTTTATTTAGCGTTTATTTAGCCCGGTCTGATGGCGTTCAGCTCGCTGCATCCTGTTGTTTTTCTCGCCTGAAAATGGGAGAGGACTCGCCCCGTCTCAAGGTTCTCAGAGAGCAGTTTCACTCTGACTGGCCGCCTGGCTCCGAGGCCCGTTCACAGCTCTCATTTTCACTCATCCACAGAAACAGTGTGTGTGTGTGTGTGTGTGTAAGTTAATGAGTGTGCTTGTGTGTAGCTGTGTAAACGGTATTTGAGTTGATATTTGCACAGCACCTCGTGTGTGTTTGTGTTCGTGCATTTTCTTGTTTGTATGTGTTTATGCCTTAGTGAAAAACAGTAATTTACAGCACTGTCTACAGTAAACTGAACGTTCAGGTATGAAGGTATTACTTAAACCCCGGATATATGTGTGTGTGTGTGTGTGTGTGTGTGTGTGTGTGTGTGTGTGATTTGAGTTTGTGTTTGTTCTTTGTTTCTGTTTTGTAACTCAATGGGCAGAGCGTGGAACTAACAATGCTACAGTTAGAGGTCGCTTCCATGTGGCTCCGAGTACACGCCTCTGTGTGTGTGTGTGTGTGTGTGTGTGTGTGTGTGTGTGTGTGTGTGTGTGTGTGTACCTTGGTGAGGTAGTCGTGTATGTTGAGCGTGGCCAGCTTGGTGAGGTGTCCGTTGAGGCCCAGGGCCATGAGGAAGCCTGCGTACTCATTGGCCAGCTCAGGACTCTTTGGCTTGTTGTAGGCGATCCAGGCCGAGTCCACCTGAAACACAACCAGAGAGAGAGAGAGAGAGAGAGAGGCTCCGTCATCGAGTCACATCACGTTTATTTACACCAGATTAAGGGAAGTTTATTTACTGTAGAAGAGCTAGAAAAAGTACATCACAAACTCTAAGAAATGTGTGAGTGTGTGTACTAGGGTCAGGGAATCTGCAGGTTTGACAAAGATAATAATAACAGAGGTGGGATGTAACAAAGTAAAAATACTTCATTACTGTACTTAAGATTTTCAAGTATCTGTACTTTACTCAAGTTTTTCTTTCACTGAAGACTTTTTACTTTTACTCACTACATTTCAAAAGAAAAATCTGTACTTTCTATTCGCTACATTTTCAACAGACTCGTTACACTCGGGAAATCATCAACTGATTTTCTACAATTTTATTATTTTCTGCATCAGACGGCTTCCATCCCGGAAGCAGCTGATCAAGAGCCAGATGTGATTGGCTGCTTGTTCAGCAAAGTGACACCAAAAAGGAAGGAAAGGGACAGAGAGAGAGAGAGAAGCAACACAAAGAAGAGAGAAGCAACAAGAGAGAATAGAATTAACGTTAGTGAATTCAGCTGCTAGAATCAACGTCAGTGAGCTGCAGACTCTTTCTCATCTGGGATTCAGAGGAACGCTCAACAGAGAACCAGTTCAGAACATTAGAAATAACTTTTGGAGAATGACTTCTACTTTTATACTTTAAGTAAATTTAACACCATGTACTTTTATACTTTGACTTGAGTAAAGGATTTGAAACGATACTTCAACTTCTACCAGAGTATATTTTTAGACGAGTATTTGCACTTTTACTTGTGTAAGGAATTTGTGTACTTCTACCACCTCTGAGGTGTGTGGTGAGGTCACACACCTCACCACACACACTTTATCTTCTCTACGTCTCATTCACTATACGTCTCATTCACTATATTTTGGTGAAGCCCGGCTGTCACTCTGACCTGGGAAGCCGGGGCGATTTTGAGTCCAGCAGCCACTCCGTTATGGAAGCTGGACCAGCTGGTCATGTTGGGAGGAACGTCGATGTTCCCGCTATTCAGATCCACCATGGTGTTCCTGGGAGGGGCGCGGCCTGGGGGGGGGAGGGGGACAAAGATGTAGAAATATATCATGTAGATATAAATACAGAAATACATATTATCACAGAAAGATTAGATAGATTAGAGAGTTCCACAGATGAACAGAAATGCAAAAGACAGCTGAAGGGGGTTGAAGTGGTAGATCTGGAAGTTTGAAGTGCTTTACATGAAATCAAATTCAAGATACTCACCAGCCTACCAGGTTTTGTGAACTCTCACACTGTTTTGCAAGCACATAGCACAGCCAAGGTGAAATCACAGAAAGGGTAATAGTGTGTGTGTGTGTGTGTGTGTTGTGTGTGTGTGTGTGTGTGTGTGTGTGTGTGTGTGTGTGTGTGTGTGTGTGTGTGTGTGCGTGTGCGTGTTTCCTCCATGTAAGGAAACCAGATTACCTGTCAGGTTGAGTTTTGGCACAGGTAAAGGTTCGGTCGGTACAGGATGGTAGGAGAAGAGAGTGAAGAGGCCGCGACCCACTGGGAGAGCCATGGTCCTCTGACACAGCTGGAGGAGTCTGGAGGGAGGGAGGGAGGGAGGGAGACAGAGAGAGAGAGAGAGAGAGAGAGAGAGAGAGAACAAAAGAAATACCAAGACTCAGTCAGATTAATATGATCAATAAGAGGTCTAGACTGTTGATTACAGCCAGCAACTCACTTTTTTTTTTGTGTAAAACTGTAGGACACAGAGAGAGAGAGAGAGAGAGAGGGAGACAGAGAGAAAGACACAAGAAAAGACATAGAGACAGAGAAGTGAGTCAAAGAAAAGAGAAACGGATAAAGACAGGTAGGAAAAGGAGTGAAAGAAAACATTTCAAAAAAGAGAGGGATGAGAACAAAGACAACAGAAACAGTCAGACACACACGTACACTTTCTTTGAACCTACAAAATTAAATAAGCTTTTAAATAAGATTTAGATATTCCAGACGTTCACCAGGGTATAAAGACATTATCGCCATTTAAAGACCCCATGAAATGAAAAATAACTTTTTGGTTTTTTTTGCCAATGTTGCTGGACTTAGTGTTCACCTGTTCACCAATACAGGCCAAAAAAATTGACAAAAAATGTTGATTCCTAGAAATGTTATATCAAAATTAACAGACCGTCTCTTTCCAGGAAACAGCACATTTCTGTTGATGACTCATCCTGCACTTGATAACTGTTGGGAGTTATTCCCCCACCTCCTGCTATTTGTTTCTAGCCTGCAGCTCAGTTCAGCTGCAATATGGACGAAGGGTGACAGAGGCGTAGAATATTCCTCCACAACCGAGTGCAGAGTGCTGTCCGCCCACTTCCTCCATATCTCATTAATATTCAAGTAAGCCCCTCCCACTGACGCTTCCCACCCTAACTTTCCGTTTCATTCGGAAATACGTCAATACACAGAAGCAAATCACGCTCTCCATGCCACTTCATGGAACACTCCTCCACACCACACAGCCTGACACCTGATTATGGGCAGAAATATGTGTCACTAGTGCAGATTCACAGAACTCCTTTTTGGCCAATCAGCACCTACTGTATGTTTTTGACCAATTACGAGAACTGAATTTGAATTGTCAGAACCGAATACAGTTTCAGAGCAAATGAATTAAATTTCATAATATTACATTTAGTTTCAAGTTTATTGGAATTCAGTTTCAAACTAATAAATTCAATTTCAAATTATGCTATTCAGATTCAGTTTTTCAATGCAATTATTCAAGTTAAACAATACAAATTCAAATTATGTGATTCAAATTCGTTTTTTTTTAATGCAATTATTCAAGTTGAGCAATTCAAATTCAAATATAAATAATTAAATTTCAGTTTCTAGTGACACATATTTCTGCCATACCTGATGATCTAGCCTGTCTTTATTTGATCCTTTTATAAACAGGCCTGCAATCTGTGACCCTGTAGTTTGTGAACATGTTCAATGCTGTCAAATATCAGAACACACACACACACACACACACACACACACACACACACACACACACACACAGTACCCACTTGTTCTCTTTCTCCTCGATGTACTCGTGGTCGGAAACCTCCGGCAGCTGGACGACGCTGACCCGGACCGGCCTGGAGCTCTGCAGCAGCCTCCTCACCTCCTGCACCCGCAGGTCCTGACTCCAGATCAGTCCTGTTACCTGAGAGGAGGAGGAGGAGGAGGAGGAGGAGGAGGAGGAGGAGGAGGAGGAGGGGAGAGGAGAGGAGAGGAGAGGAGAGGAGAGGAGAGGAGAGGAAAGGAGAGGAGAGGAGGAGAGGAGAGAAGAGGAGAGGAGAGGCAAGGAAGTTGGGGAGAAGAGAGGGTGTGGAGAAGGGAAGGAAAGGAAACGAGAGAAGAGAAGAGAAGAGAAGAGAAGAGAAGAGAAGAGAAGAGAAGAGAAGAGAATTTAAAGAGGGTGGCAGTAGCATTAAGGTTAGTTCACATCCCTGGACTGACTGGGAAAATCCAGTCTGGGCAGGTGAGCATCAGTAGACATGGGCAGCTCCCAGGTAAACATGTTTAAATGTATGAATATAAAGCACTAAGAGGTGCTGGTGAAACAAAAGCATTCTGCTCATAAATAAGAAGTAAAGACTAGTCTGTTACCTCCTGGATTATGTCCGACATCCCATCCTCCTCCTCATCTGCCTCTGTGGTGGTGGGAGGCTCCAAGGACAGACCTGAACCTACAGACTGGACACACACACACACACACACACACACACACAAATAAACAATTATGCATATACACATGTAAAAACACACACACAAAAATAAGCCCTAAATATTATTATTCTAACATTCTAACATTAGACATATTTACACATCAACAGCAAACACAAACATGAGAATTTGCCGTTCTCAGCATGGGGTTTCCCCTCTTTCATGTCATGGAACCTGGCAGAACTCTTTCAACATAAGGCTCTAGGTGTTAAAGCCAAATTATACTTCTGTGCTGAAGGGGTGTCGTAGCTACAGTGTAGATATCTACAGCGGTGCGAGCATTCATGGCTCTGCGTTGGTGATTCTGTGTGCAGACCAGCAACACGTTGTGCTTTGTTAAGACGGTAAGTAATAACAGTAGAAGTAGTAGAGTTTACATTCTCTGAAACTCATGTTCTGGATATTTCTCCATACAAATTCAGTGACAGAGATGAGTTGTCGTGCAAATGAAATATTTTTGAACCTCCTCAGCTCGTCTCTATCATCTGCTGCATGTTGTCTTCACTATCAGCCCACATCAGCCGGATACAGTAGGAGGAAATACGAAGCGGGCCAATCACAGCCTCTGTGTAGCTACAGTGGAGTCCACAGAGGTTCAACACAGAAGCATAAATTACCCTTTAACTCATTTCACACTCACAGCTTTCCCCTTGGCCACGGTCATCTTGTGGGCTTGTTTGGTCAGGTCCTGTCGCCCAATCAACAGACAGACCTCCTCTGACCAATCAGAACACGGCTGCTCCCGGCAACGGTAGATGGCCTCCCGGATTGGCAGAGCCACGCCGAAGGGAACGGACTCCAGGTCCTTCAGGGTGAAACCTGGACCAATGAAAACAGGGGGAAGGATGTTATTTCTGTGGTCAAACAATAGTGGCCTTTCTGTGTTCTTGTGTCCATGAAGCGTTTGACGTAATACACAACAAATCAAAGCAATTCCAAAACCAAAGACCACAGAGGACGGAGAACAGGGGCACGTTCAAAGTTTTGCATACACACATATTGTTTTGCATACATACACTTTTGCATACAAACATATCATTCCGGTTGAATGATATGTTTACTCCCAACGGTGTGTAACGTTTTGCAGCTGCGTTTGAGGCACATTTGACCCCGTTCAGGGTGATTCTGCATTTTCACTGGCTAGATATGAACACCTATCACGCGTAATCGTGTCTCAGCCAATAATAGCCCGTAATAACAAACGTAATGCAACAGGACGTTCAATGCACTACCGTTTCCTTTTAAACTTCCTGTTTGCTACGTTTTGGGGCAATAGAACATGCTCCAGATAAAGATCCTGTTTACTTGAAAATGTAAAGAGCTGTTTTTTTGGGGGGTTTTTTGTTTTTTTTAGCATTTGTGGCCTTTCTGTTGAACAAGTCTGCCATTTCTCCTCTGACCTCTGACCTCTCTCATTCAGGTGTTTTTGGAACTGCCGCTTACTGGATGTTTTTTGTGTATTGCAGAGTTCTGTGTAAACCACCAATCAGACCACAGTCAAGGCCGTTTATCTCACGCATCTCGCCTATTCTAATGCCACTTCACCATATTAGGTGTACCTAATAAAGTGGCCGGCGAGTGTACATGGGTGACTGTGGCTGTAGAATAGAGCCATACTACTCAGCAACCCTCCGCCAGCAACCCTAATCAATGGCCTACTCTATATATCCCGCCCAGTTCCTTTGTTCTGGCTGGCAGCAACACGAACCACATGTGAGGGCCCTCTGTCCCTGTGATTCAGATACACACCCATGGTTGTGCGTGAGAGGGCTGAACGATTTTGAAAAAATATCTAATTGCGATTATTTTGACTGATATTGCAATTGCGATATGACTTGCGATATTGGAGGGAATGATAATTTTTACATCATTCTGTAAAAATCAGTCTGTAGAATATGAATATGATGTGTAGGCCAGGACATGCAGCATGACAAAATTTAATTTAAAATGGTATTTTGACACACATTTCACCTTTAACAAATATTGCGCCTCCTGCGATTTGAAAATTGCAGTAGGCCATATTGCGATTTAGATAAAATTTCAATTAATTGTTCAGCCCTAGTGCGTGATAAAGTGAGTTTACTACTTTCTTCATATGTTGTTGTACTTTAATGATTATTTGTAGACTGGATGTGATTGAATGCTTGACCAGTATACATTAGTAAATGCTATAATCGTCACCTTGCCTGTTTGCCTTGAGACTTCAGATATAATATTGTGTGTAAGTGCGCAGTGCACATGATTTATTAATTGTAGCTCTTAAGGAAATGCAAGAATCCTTATAACCTAATTTAAAATGTTGAATTTCTTGTGTTATGTAATTGTTAAATGAATGTTTCTCTGTTATGTAGTACTCTATCATTTCAGCAGTGGTAGGCCTACCCCTCACCCCCTTGGTTAGAGTACTAATATTCATTGTTTGTTAGGTACCTAATTAAGTGTGATGTTATACATTGGTTAACTGTATTGTAATTCTTGTGTGTTTTTCTGTTTATCATTTATAGAAAACCTCATCATCTCCTATTGCTCTACATGTGTGCATAGTGGCAATAAACGGCTTAAACGGAAACATCAGTTGTCCCTCCTACATTCTTATCGATGTACCATGGTGATGCTCAATCTCCTGTGAACCAATCCTAGAGACAGATTCTACAGTGGCTGCACTGGTCATCTCCCTGCTGTGAACGTGTGGATGTGCATGAATGTGAAGCAGAGCGGTGCTGAGAAGGAGCATACGGCCTCAACAAGCCTTCCCCGATGGAGGACAGTGGTCTTACCTGCTGAGGTGAGCCACACCACCAGCTTCTCAGCCAGACTCTCACTGGACAGCTCGACCTTCACACTGCTCTGTCTGGAACCAACACACACTGAATGTTAGTAAGAAAGAACATCGATTACAGATTGACTGAACGGCTGATCGAACTCATACCGTAATCCACAGGTAAGATAGAGTACATTTTAATTATAGAATAAAACATAGATGTGATCAGGAAAACGCACAGGAGCTACAGATAATGAGGTTAAACCAGGGACACTTGAAATTTTCTATTCAAAATCAATGGGAGTGTTGTGTCCTAAAAACAGGAATCCTTAAAAAATTGAATAAAAATCAAAATAACTAAATAAATATATACAAACAAAAACAACAACAACAAAATCACAGCCTTGTAGGGCTGGGCGATAATTCAATATTATCGTTTATCGTCTTTCAGTGGAATCATATTGTGATGATATGAAGATATTTTAATATCATGACACACATCTTTCTGCTGTAAATTGATGAGTTTTGAGTTTTGAGCTTTGAGTTACCTTCTGTAGACCGGTTCACTCACACAGGACTTCTGACCTAAGGGAGGGAGGGAGGTGGGAGGGAGGGAGGTGGGGGGGGGGGGGGAGTGTGTTAATGCGTTCATCTGTTTGTGACAGTTCAGACACCACTGATCACATAGAGAGCCTAAGGGCGTTTTCACACCTATAGTTTGTTTGCTCTGGTCCGAATCAGTTGATGAGTTTGTAAACTTGGAGCGTTTTCCTCCTTGGTTCGGTTTCTTTTAACGCGGAGAAAAATCCAAGCGAACCAAAATGCATCACTACAAACCACATGAGAACGTTCACTCCGCTTATTGGTCAGATGTGTCTGGGGTGGGAGCAAGAAAGTAAATACAGGAAGAAGGTCCTGTGTTCTGGACTAGTGCACATTGCTATGAAACATGGAGCAATGGCAGAGTTGTAACTGTTGTAATTATCTGGTCAATATACCAGGCAAAACTGTACCAGCAGAATGCCAAATGCACTTCGAGGAAACGTCTTGAAAATGCTATACTGGCTATACCTGCTATACCTGCTATACCTGCTATACCTGCTATACCTGCTATACCTGCTATACCTGCTATACCTGCTATACCTGCTGTACCTGCTGTACCTGGGTAGAGGAGCCGTTTAGCTCAAACTTGCAGAGTAAATTGAGTACACCTGGTAGTCGGGTCGGATCGAGGTCGGATCACGTTCCCACCACAAAAGAACCGCTCCAGAGTTCGTTTGGGACCGGACCGAGACCGCCTCCTCTAAAGGGTCTCGGTGCGGTTGTTTTGGTCCACACCCGAGTGCGAATCGCACCAAGGGGGAAAACGAACCAGAGTCCGATTTAACCGGACTAAAAGCGCAGGTGTGAAAACGCCCTAAGCCCCTCCCCTTCCGGTGGACCACCATGGGACCTTATTTCGGAAAAAATATGTACGGTAGTCAACGGCGAGAGACAAATAATTGTTTGATCCCGTTTGAATTGTGCCATGAATTACACTTATGATGTTTTGTCAATTTAAATGATAATTTTGCAAGTCAAGAAAGTCACAGTTTGTCGTAAAACTGTTGAAGTATCAGACTGTGAAAATACGTAATTAGAAAGACTACACCCCAAAAGTGACGTAAGTGACGTCATAACTTTCTCTCTCCACAAGCTGCCCAGAGCCTGAAGCTCAGTCCCTCTCAGACAGCAGTAGTATTAAACACAACCTGGAAGGTAGACAGTAAGAACGGATTTAAACTGCTTTAGGATAGTTTCAGTAC
>NW_027283227.1:0-52095 GCF_046629955.1 Centroberyx affinis | reverse complement strand
ATTTTTTGTCCTTGCTCTGATGCCACTGTCAGGATGCTGGGAAAGCAGTGACGGTGTTGCGCTTGCAGACCGATAATGGGTTGCTGCGCTGGAAGCATGTAGGCAGACACCACTCCCACTACAAGCCCGTCACAGACCTTCTGTTTGGGGTGCACCTGGACAGCACCCAGCCCAGACTGCTTTCTCTGGGCGCGGACCGTAGACTGGTGAGTCCCCTTTAGGACTTTGTGGACTCACTTATGCCTTTGTTCTTTATTCCGACTAGTCAGCACACAGCTAGTCTGACATTTTTTGCGTGTGTGTGGGACTGCGTAACAGGTGGAGTATGATCTGGACCACAGCGATAAGGACCAGCTGCTGATCTTAAGCTCAGAGCACACTGAGCAAAGCGCTGTGCCCACTTGCATGACTTGGTACCCGCCCTTCACCACAGAGCAGTTTCTCCTCACTGCTTCGGACCAATACAAGATGAAGCTTTTCAACAGCACTACCAAGATGTGCAGGTCTGTCAAATGCTGCAATAAGATAATCGTTTATGAGTAATGCAGTTCTCTGATTCTCGCCACTGTCAATACTAGAAAAATTCATCTTGTGTATTTTTCACAGAAAGACTCTCCTTGGCCCGGCATATGGCTCTCCAGTTGAGAAAATAGTGGTTCTTCCCATGTCTAAGGAACATGACACAAACTCTTACTACCTGGCGTACATCACAAAGGACAAGGTTGGTGTTTTATTAACTAACCTGGTTCATATAGTTCGAATTGATTTGTTATTCAATTGCTTGATTATGGCGCAGTGCCGTGGTCAGTTGAGTATTTGTGAATTTAGCCAGATTGAATTCAATACATTTTAGTTTGAATTGAAAATCAAAATAGAAGTCTATTGAATGAAATCCAAATTAAATTTCAGGGAAATTCGAGCGATTCATTAGATTATGACATCCTCACCTAGAAAGTCAGGGAAGTGTGAGGGAAATGTGAGCACATGAATGCTTTTTTAATTTTAATAAATTAACTGCTTAAATAAAAATGGTGAAATGTCAGTTTTAGGGATGGGACGATATGCTTATCTCACAATACAATTCGATACATGATATTGGGTTCACAATTCAATACAAGCACGATACATGTAATAATTAAAAGTTCATTGACAAGAAAGTACTGTATGACTGTTGAATGTATGAATTATGTTATGTGTTTGTGATTACTACAGCAGAATAAAATATCACAATTAATTTTTCTGCCCCACGATACGTATTGTCACATTTTGTATCGCAACATATTGACTTTCAATGTATATATACATTTTCAGTCACATTCACAATTCGATCCTGTATTGAGCCCGATGCTGTTCCAATGAGAAGACACAGTGATTCTGATTATTGATGTTACTAGTCAGAATGTTTTGTTTTTCTTCAAGGTGGGTCTCCAGGCTTTGCCCCTCGATGGAAACCCCTACAAGTCCAGTGCCTTGATTTGCCATCCGACAGGCGTGTCTGCTCTGGCCTGCTCCTACGACGGTCGATTTGTTTTCACCGCCGGGGGGTCCGACTCCACCGTCTTATCATGGGAGATTAGCCGGAAGTAAGGGTTAATAACACCACCCTGGGAAACCAGAAGAAATGTACGGGCAGCTTACTCGTGTTTTCTCCAGTTAATAGTCTCTAAGTTGTTTTCTTGTTGTGAACACAGTGCGTTGGAGGCGGCAGCCGCCCTGGGAGGAAAGGATCTGGTGCCCTTCTACACTCTTTTAGAGGGAGGGAGAGAAGGGGAGTTCTACAGAGTGAGTCCAAACTTTGTCCATTACGTTTTGATCACTATTAGTTTCATATTGGAACTGGTTTAACCCCATTCCCAAGAACAGCTGAGTTTTAGTGAACAGCCACTATTTATTCCCATAGCTAGAAATGAGAAACATTTGTCCCATTTCCTAATCTGGTTATAGTTGTGCATTAATAATAATAATAATAATAATAATAATAATAATAATAATAACCTTTATTTGTATAGCACCTTTCATACACAACATGCAGCTCAAAGTGCTTTACATCAATAGAAGGCAGATAAAAGACAGATAAAAAGATAATTTATTTAAATAATAATAATATATAATATATAATAATCTAATAATAATTATAATTCATATAAAAGAACAAGCAAAATGCACTGCATTAAAAGAATCAAATCAAGTTGTTCAAGTATTAGGTGTTTTTTTTGTCATGTTATTTTGCATTTTGATTTAGTTTGTTTTCAGAATTAGTTTCTTAGTTTTAGGTTTGTTTTTTTTTTTTTCAGAAATATTTGGTTTTACAGAGTTTAGTTTCAATTTACATTTTAGTATTTCAGCATCCAATGTGCTGATAGAACCTGATTTCTCTACACGGTGACAAAGAATTACCTTTGGACTGGTATAATATGTACCAGTTAGTTGATCTGATGTTTCCAACAATTTATGTTGATTTATGTTTTACTTCTATTTGTTTTGAAGGCAAAGATAATAGTTTCAGTTTTGTCACTTTGTCACTCTTTTCAGAGGCATTTCTGTTGGCAAAGCCTTTGATTCTGACCTTTTCTGCCTTTAGGAAATGGAGGACTTTTTCTATTACTGCCAACTACGTAATCAAGGCATCGACTCCATGGAGGAGCGACAGGTGTCTACCAAAATCCCCCTGGCACAGGTGCCTTTTGTAATGAGGGCTTTAGGCTTCTTCCCTACGGAGCAAGAGGTACAGTGTGTATAAATGAAGCTGAAGATGTGCTTCTTCAGCGAATCTGTCAGCAGAGTTCTTTTATGTAACTTCATCTGACCATAAAAACAGATTAGGCTAACGTTTTGCACCTCCAACTTCCAACTTCTGTAATAATGACACTCAATACATTCACAGAATACTTACAAAAGTACATCATCGCAGTAAATTAAACATTATTTTATTTTCACCAGCTAGAAGACATGCAGAATGAGGTCAAGTTCAGCAGGTATGCCGAGACTGGACAATACGTGACCGACATAAACCTGGAGGAGTTCATCAAGCTGTACGTCAACCACCGGCCAGCCTTCGGCATCTCTTCCGACGAGCTCAGTCAGGCTTTTCACGTCCTGGGCGACTGCGATCGGACGGGAGAGCCTGCGCTGCAGAGACACCAACTGCTGGAGCTTCTTCAGGTCAGAGGTACGCTGCGGGCCAATAAGTCAGAACAGGCGTGATTTAGCTCCGTCTGCCTGTTTTCATGTGGGAGGCTGAATTTCTGTGACACGACGACCGCTTTTTAGTCAGAATAATCAAGATCTTCTATTCTCACGTCAGCATACAGCAGAGGTGTGACCAAGTCAACTTTTCTCGAGTCCCAAGTCAGTCTCAAGTCTTGAGGCACAAGTCTCAAGGCAAGTCTCAAGTCTAAATGTAGAACACCAAGTCAAGTCCATGTCATTAATGTCAAGTGTCAAGTCTACATGTAGAACACCAAGTCAAGTCAGAACAAATCAAGAGTCCAGTATCAATTTAATATCTTAAAGAAAACTAAATATCTAGGACTTTTCAATGCAATATGGTTTTAATAGCATAAAAACTTGGTAAGAGCATCATGAGTTTGATTTCTAAAATCAGGTTCCAACCTCAATAACTTAAATCATTCCATACAAATTAAAAAAACAGAATTTTAATTCAGTTGTCTAGTGGAACAAAGACTTTAGAAACCTTTTCAAGTCATCAAAGTACAAATCAAAGTCAAGTCCCAAGTCACCAGAACTCAAGTCAAGTCAGGTCTCAAGTCTTCTCTTCATGTATCAAGTCAAGTCTCAAGCAATTAAAAATGTGACTCGTCCAAGTCCAAGTCATGTGACTCGAGTCCGGCATACAGTCTGGCATACAGACCTTATATTTCATAACTGCAGCTGCATTATTTCTATATGGTCTTCGACAGGGGAACACATGACCGAGGATGAGGTGGCGGAGTGTTTTACTACACTTTTAGGCCTCGGTGCAGAAGGCGAAAGATCTGGGCCTGACGCCAGTGGATTGGAAAGTATGTAAACAATCAGTCACAATAAAGTCATAACCTAAATATTTAGATGTTGAAATCCATCCGTCACCTTTTGATGTGTGTGTATTGTGTGTGTGTGTGTGTGTAGACTCAGAATATTTGCTGGAGAGTGCTATCCCAGATGAGATATCCATGGAGACATTTACGAGTCACATCCTGGGCTTCCTGTCCTGTGCAGCGGAGGAGAGCAGCGATTCGTCGCCTCCAGAGTGAAGGAACGCCGATGCTCTGCTTCAGTCTCAGAGCTGACTTGTATTCATGAATAACTTTCCTCTCAATGCTGTTAGATTTCTTTTCATAATTTGCCATCATATATAAGTTGGCCAAAGAATGATGTATGAGTGAAAAATATCAATAAAGGGATTTAGTTGAACATGATGTTATTACCTGTAAGAAAAATGAATAGAAACAAACAAACAAATAATAAATACATACATACAAAATAGATACATGGTGTGTATGGAAGTAGAACAAAATGGGTATTGTTTTTGAGGTGATCCAATTGGCATAGGCTATATATTATTTGTGCACAACTAAACAAGTAAAATAAAATAACAGAGGTCTATAGTCTGTATAATTATTCTCCCCCTTAGCTTCATATGGGGTAAACTGACACATTGAAACGTTGTTCAACATATGTTATATATACATCATTTTTAGAGGTTTTGAACAAAAACTTTCATAATTGTTATAAATATTTTGCTACCCTATCACCACTATATGCAAAAAATATAGAGAATATAGCGGGTATATTTTCTGTTTTGTTTTGTTTTGTTTGTTTGTTTGTTTTACAGTCTGTGGGGTTTTCTGTTTAATTTTATAACAGAAGTCACTGGAGAAATTGGACATGAAAAGCTCAGAGACACAGCCTTATCACATATCAAATACTATTCAGAGGAAGCCGTGGAATGTGGATTCCTGAGACTGGGATACCCCCGCCCCCCCTCCGCCCCTTCAGTAATATAATATGATATATAGAGAAATTGGGTCAATATGTTTACCGTTAAATTTCGTCATTTGCATCACTGATATACAATTTTGACACTCGAGTCCACTTTGAGCTATTAACTTTTCTCCTTGTAAACAGGGTGCAGGGTTGTGTGCGCTCGGTTCGAGACGCGAGTCGCCCGGTCGTCGGGGTTATTTTGAGTTCTCGGGGTGGGTGTAGCTCTGACTCTGACCAATCAGCGACGCTTCCCAATACAGGAAGTTCCTGCTCCTTAGACGTGCCTGCGAGCCTACTTTTGTCAGCTGGTCTTTCCGATAGCTAACGTCAACTATCAAACAAGGCAGCAACAAGTTGAAGAGGGTTATTTATTTCATAACAGTTTTGTTTTTAAATGAGCGAACCGAAGATCGTGAGTCGATGGCGCAAAGACGTCAAACCGTAACAAACCCGGACGTTAGCCGCAACTGCGTTTTCATACAGTTTAGCAAACCTCATGAACGGGAGAGTTTTATTGCCTTAACGTTAGACAGATAGTTAGCTTGTTGGCTAACATTAGCTATTTGTCTGGTAACGACATGGCCACTAGAGAGATGCGACAGAAATATCGACGTCCGCCGTTAAGCATAAAGCAGGAGCAGGACGACGACTCGGACTCAGAGCTTCACCTGGGACCGAAGAAGTCGGACGGACGGGAATCCCAAATAATTCACAGCGGACACTTCATGGTGTCCTCGCCCCACATCGAGCACCCCCCTAAGAAAGGATACGACTTCGACACTGTCAATAAACAGACCTGCCAGACGTATCATTTCGGGAAGACGAGCACATCGCACCTGTCCATAGACGCTTCGCTGACGAAACTTTTTGAGTGCATGACCCTTGCATACAGGTAAACACCTCGCAGCCCCTTCAAATGGGAAGCGTTAGCATTGGTTTTAGTTAGTTAGTTAGTTAGTTTCATTTTTACTTTTGAATTTTTTTCTGTAATGGGTTAAAATTTCTCAACCAGCTGACCAGGGTCCTCTATCCTTTCCAGTTTGCCCAGTACACGCCTAGAGTCAAGCATGGGACACATGGGTGTGAAATTGTAGTCACGAGTCTCTCCATCTGACTTTTCTGTAGACCACTCATTCAACTCAAGTTAGCCCCCGTGTTTTTTTTTCATTAACGCCATGGTCCCACAGCCCTTTAAAACTCTTGATTAGCAACCATAAAACATTAGAGTCCCACCTCATGCTGTAGTTTGTTACACCTTTTAACCAACTTAATGTCTAATCATTATCACAAGATATACACTTATTTTCATAATTAACAATCTCTAGCCCACATTTAACTGAAATTACTCCAGTCGTTTCTAAGAAAAATAACCACAATCAATGTATTATTGTGAATATAGTGAAGACTACAGGAAACTATATTGATTTATTATCACAACCTGGCTGGGATGTATAACGGTTTAGCCAAGATACTATTTTTGAAACTGTGTCATATGTTGTATGGCCGCACATAATGACATCTGTTGTGTTTCTGGTCAGGATTTGACCCGAAACAACACAGATTTCCTAAGTATAAATAAAACCAGTACCCTTCACTAAAAGGTGTGACCAATTATTCTTTTGTGTTCTGATACCGAGTGCAGGATGTCATGAAGCCTTATGGCAATCAGATAAAAGAAACCATATTTATGACAGCAAAAAGTTGTAAATTGGTCAGATTTACAAGGCAATTATGTTATGATAAATATAATTGATATGAACCAAGCATCAAAAGGTCAGCAATAGCAAAAACACTGGGATTACATTACACTCAGTTCTCTGTTTATGGCTGTAGTGTAGTGTGGGTGAAAAGCCAGCTGTTGTCCGAGGATTCCCTCTCTCTTGGACTGGGTAGGAAAACTATTTATAGAGCAGGGAGGCACTACTACCACCTAGTAACTGTTCTCCTTTAATCATTGTCCCCCACCAAAGGGGGGACCATGGATCGGTCTCCGTCCGTTAGTTTGTTAGTCACACTGTAACGTTGACTTTGTGCCGCTAGGGGGCGGCATTGGCAATGAATGGGGACACAGTGGTAAAGCAGGTCATACAGTTAAAGTAACCATACAATATGGAGGACAATCAGGGGTTAAAGTGGGCCGCAACGGCGTTCCGGCACCTTCGATTAATAAGTAAATAAATCTGATTGGCAGTTTCATACATAATAATGTCAAGCGAGTTCACAGGGCTGCCAACTGTCACGCACTGACCGAGAGACTCACGCAATTGACATTTTTCACACGCTCTCACGCCACAAGTCTATTTTCTCACGCAGTGAAAAACAAATTCATAACTGATAACGTTGCGACGGAAAAAAGGAAACTGACAGCAGGACAGACGAGACAGAGCAGCGCAGCAGAGAGTTATTCAGACCATCTGAATAGTGAGAAATATACACAAATGTATTATATTATATTATTATATTATTATTATATTGTAATTTATTCCCATGCATGCTGCTCAGAGTAATCTCAGTCAGCGGCTCTTCTGCATCTCTCCCTCTCCTCTCGCGCCGTGCGCACCAGGCAGGAGTGAGAGTGAGTTGCTATGGTTACGGGGACGCTCTGTGTCTGTCACTCTGAAACTTTCTCATGATTCCCAATAATAGGTTTTTAGGTTAGTATGCCTATGCAAAATCATGAAGGTAAGCACCTCAATGCTGAAATCTATTAATATAACATAATTTTACATTTTTGGTTAACATTATACAGGGTTGCTGTTTCTTGACTTAATCCAAGAGGTTAGGTGGTGTAGAAATGCAGGAAATTTGTTTTAAATTACAATTTTTTTCTGACCCCCCCACCAATTATGTATCTACACCCCGTAGAAATGCAGGAAATTTGTTTTAAAGGTCCCATATTATGAAAAACACGTTTTTCCTTGCCCATACACATATACTTTAGTCATCCCTTAACCTAACAACCCCCAGAATGTGAGAAGTGAATGCCTCTGCATTGTTGCCCTAGCCTCCTCCCTGGGAACACATGCCAGAAAACGAGCCGTTTTGATTTGGCTCCCCTTGTGACGTCCCAAGGGGAGCAATTTGCATACGCCGACCTCCATGGTGGATAACCACTCCCACTCCTCTCTGCTCTCTGTGGGCTGTCGGCCGCCATTGTTTTACTCCGCTGCTACAGCTTAGCAGATGTCAAAAGCAAGAGCAAAACATGCTAAGTGTTCCGTTGTTGGCTTCAAGGCTGAACACAGAGCTCTACACTGCCTCTCAGCATTGGAAGATAAAAAGATATTTTTTTACAATAACGTTCTGACTACAGTAAACTTAGTCCAAATTTGCATGTTTGTGCTAACCGCGTTACCTCGGACTGCTTCGTAAACGAGTGTCAATACAAAGCAGGATTTACATCAACACTGCTCCTAGAAGATGGAACATGGATTTATCCCAATTGGATGTGGCCCAACAGCAAATGTGCAATCGGTAAGTGTCGCCACTTTGTGATGATATTTACAGTTGGGTACAGTCAGCTGGGCTTGACAACATGTCGAGGTTGTGTGTAAAGTTATGTTCCATTTGCTTGTTTGTGACATTGTTTTCATGTTTGTTTTTTTAACACAGTCTATGGTGCTTTGTTGCTAAATCAGTTGCCTTGTGTGGAGAGATGTGTCCGCTAACGTAGCTTGAGAATGAGAAATGAATATGGTAGTTTACGGTGTTTCAGTCCGATTAGCATCGGGTAGCGATTTAGCTCCAATCCCAATGGGACGGAGTTTGATGCGGGCCTGTGAATACGAGGAAGCCTGTTGGCCACAACGACAACAACAGTTAGCAATCGTCTAGTTAACCAGATCCCAAAAGGACAAAGCTACTATGATCCAGGCTAGGAGTTAGTGCCGTTAGCGGCGTGCTAATCTAGCGCTAGCGTTAGCGTTAGCGTTAGCTAAGGTTAGCTCCTCTGGCTCACTTTGCGGACACATCTCCTTTCTAGACAGCCGCACCTAACGTGGCAAAACTCGAACAGTACTTTGTTTATCGGGGACTCTGGTCACCGCGAACATTTCACTTCTAACGCCAAATGAATGGAAGGGAGTTACTGGCTGATGACATGTAATATTTCACGTTCTGTCTTTGCACCTAGTCTGGTAACTCTAGTCTTGTAATCAGCTGGGGTTGTGGCAAAAAATAACTAGAAAACCTGAACAACGAGACTACAACAAATGCTACCTTTCTCGAGATTGTGATGTCCTATTTTTCTTGAGACTGTGTTTAGAACCAACTACATGGTAATTATTGAGGCTGTAGTTTGTGGTAATGTTACTGGATTGCAGTATATTGTAAGGTGTAGGTATTACTCATGATGCAATATCCTAAACAATATTTGAGATAATTGGTTGCAGCATTAAACATTGCTATTCCCTGCTATGGGGCCAGCACATCTCAGACAGTCGTTAAATAAATATACAAAGTATAAACTATAGTATAAAATAATTTATGACTCAAAATTGCACATTCTTTTGTAATGGAACAACTGATTACTTCTGTGTTTCTGTTACTCCACAGATTACGTCGATGAGTTGATGGACCTCATCTTTGATCAAGTCTTCCAGGACCCTGCACCTCATGTGAGCCAGGTTTTGAAGATCCCCATCCCAGAAGACCTGTGCGTCCAGTCTGACAGGCCGGCCAAGGTGGATGTCATTGCAGCCACATGTCTCAGTTCAGTCAAGAGGCAGTCTGAACCCGACGCAGCTGGCAGCATCAGGGAGCTCACAGCATTTGCACAGCACCACACACACTGGTATCAATACTCTGACCCTGTGACCTAGAAAGCCCCAGCACTAGCTGACAAAGGATCTGTAGGCTAGACACTGAGAAGAGGGTACACATACTGTCAATATATTTCATTTGAATACTTAGTCTCTTCTATTGTTGTTTTGGTTATCTGGCATGAGGTCAGGTTGTAGTCGGGCGTTTTCCATGAATACATAACAGATAACTAAAAACATCAAATTATAAATCATTATTGTGATTGATACACCCTGTGTATCCCTGGTCCTGCATAAGTAGTATGTTATGTTTCTACATGTGCCTTTTTTATGCCTTTTCTAAAATAAAATAATTTTATTCTGTATGAACAGTCAGTGTTGTGGTTACTTATTGGTTTCACATTTAATTTACATGGGTGTGTAAAGGGAAAAACGTATATAATCCCACACACAGTGTCTATACTTACATGGTGCTTTATTACATTTCAATGACTGAAATGTAATAAAGCACCATGCAAGTGTAGACAGTCTGTTGGATTATATTACTTTTTCAGTAACTTTTGTCCTATGCCCCTGTCACTAAAAGACTTTTAGGTGTGCTAAAGTTTTTTCTACATGGATGTGTAATAAAGTATAACACACAGTTATTTTACTCAAATTTATTGTCATGTAAAGTATTATCCAAAGTCACATGTTCAAATCAATTCATGCACAGAATGCATAAAAGAAACTTACTGTTCTCTACCTCTAAGCTGTAAGGGCCCGTAGTCTGCTTTATAAATGTTCATTGCATTCTGTAGTGAGAACACATTCAAACATACAGGCTCCAGACCAGGATGATCAACATGCATGTAGGTGGATCCTGAAGCTGCTTCATTCTTCTGGTAACCTAAGGAATGAGAAAGGGTAACTGTTACTGAATTTTGCAAGCTTTATACGAACATTACACTGACGATTATGTTATGAATCAAACAAACCATACGGTATAGTTACAGTGCGAGACACTCCGGCAGGTAACGTTACATATCGTTTTTATGGGATACAAATTTGTCCGCTATGGCTATCCAGAAAGACCACATAACGTTAGCCGACGCAACCACATACACACACACGGTGAGAAAGTACGAAAACAGTGATTTTCAACCTACCAGTCAGAGACATCCTCCTGTAACCGTGTCTGTAAAACTTCGGTAGTTGCCTCCTCTTGTTCGGTTGACAGATTCCGCCTCAAAAATGTAGGTTTTACATGTTGTGTCACAGAGTTTTCTTCTACAAGCAGCTGCCATGTTGGTCTTGGAGTTTTTCCGCGTCTGTACCCCCCCCCCCCCACCCAGCCGATCAGGCGGCCAATCAGAGCAGCGCCTCATTATCAGAGCATCCCCGCCCACTCAGAACAGCGCATAGTTAATGAGGGGAGAAACTGAGAGGATGGAGAGGCCCCATAGAGCCTGGATTTGTGTGTGTTTTTTGCAACAGAATTCATAAACTCACATTCACTGTCGTCTCCTATAGTCTGAAAGAAGAATGGAGCGTTTTCCCAAGGCGCTCCATAGAGAATTAACCTAAAAAGATGAAAAAAAAAAAGGCTGGAGAAGACTGTGAGAAAACCCAGGACAACTTTCTGAGCATTGTGATACACTTTCTGGAATTGATAGCACTACTGTAGTACAAAGCTCAATTAGTTGAGACCGGCAACCTATGAGTCCACAAAGTCCTCCATCCATTGTCAATGGAGGACCTCCAGGCTGTTAACATGGCATGACATCACGTACTGTAAACTTGACTCTCCGGTTTATAGCTTCGGAAGGGATTTGTTGATGTTCACAAATACTGAGTGGACCGTCCCAAGGCCACAGGAATATCATTATGTAAACACTTAAATTGGGTGGTATTCCCCTTTTTAATCCTGAATCTGACGTAGCTACAGCAGCGCACACTGATGAATCCTCCTGATGTTGCCTTACATTAAAACAGACATCTGTCTTGTTCCCACAATGCCCTCTCACACACTCCTGAATTACACTGCCAGAGACGGAGATCTGCGAAAAACAAACGGTGTCAGGTCAAACAAACACTGGTTTTAGGCCAATAGTGAATGTAGTTCCTTTTTTTCAGACTCCTATGGCCTTGATGTCTGTTATTCAGTGCTTCCTCTACCTGGTCTTCTTCCAGTTTCTTCTCCCAATAAGGAAGTAATTAAAGTCCACTGTCCAAGGCCTTAACAATGATATATGTGAATTGCGTGACATTTTCCTCTAACAATAGACACACTAAAAATTTACTTTTTTCCATTATCACACACCTTTTGCCATTGACAAGCTTTATTTTTTGTGTAAATATGTTTTGCTTTCTCTTGGTTTACTTCCTCTTGTCAGCATACCACACTTTTAACTAGCATTGTGCTCGACCTTGGCAGATTCCTGCTTGTTTGTTTTGCTTTGCTTGCTTGTGCAGAGTCGGCACAATAGCTTGCCAGTGTTGGTCTAGTTGACCTGTACCTTGTTATTATGTCGTGCACTTGGGTTTCTCGTGGAAGAATCCAGCTTTTCCCTGTTCCTATGGCAAGAGACAAATCACCCATGCGGTCATTAAAGGGAAATACCGGTCTCATTTAGTTACAGCCCATTTACTTCTGTCTGCCATTTGGCAATGCATGCCGTGTGTAATTAGATTTTTAACATACTTGTTTTTTGGTATTTTTGAAATACAAACTCTTTCCCCACGGCGCAAGATGTGCGCATTAGGAGCCAAATTCATGTCAGTCAGTGAGTCATCAGACACTTAACCTTATATACCAACAACCAAGATATACCGGCAGTGCTACAGTCTCAGTAATGTGTGCAAGCTGGGGGGATTTCACAGCATCTGTACTTGTTATGGATGTGACGGTAAAGTTTGTAACATGAAAACACTCAACTCAGGATGTTTACTGTGATGTGTGTCTAGCTCGGGCATCTTTCAAGTCTGTGGGAGTTTTTGATACTGTACAAAAAAGAATCAGCGTCTCTCACTTGAGAAATTATTTCACAGTGTGTTTTTTTCCCCTCTGTCTTTTCAGCGGTAAGTTAGTATCTCCAAAATGGAAGAACTTCAAAGGTCTGAAACTGCTGTGGAGAGACAAGATTCGTCTCAACAATGCCATCTGGAGAGCCTGGTATATGCAATGTAAGAGTTCCACCATGCCTCATTTATTTTGTATCAATATCCTGGTAGTATATAGATCACTGTCATGATGTAGCGTGTATATGTTAATACCCTGTGAGCTAATGAACAGTCAAACCGTGTCAAGAGCTGGTCCAAGTATCCAAAATTCAGGCTTTAATTTTTGTCATTACACTAAATGTCATACTTTCAACACATGTATAAACTACAGCGACACAGATCCTGATACTATGTTTTTTGTGGTCTTCAAGCAACATATCATTGCCACAATCCTTGCAACTAGTTAGTAATGGTTTGTTTGTTTACATACCATGAGCCACTTGTGGCCGTGACCAATGGGAGCGCTCATTCATGTCACAAAAATAAACAGCACTAACTGGGTCAAGCTCTTCACAAGCTGTGACTGTTGACCTGGAGTCATTCATGTTGTCAGCGGTGGCGTTGCTACAGTTTGCATACATGATAGAAGAAATATGATTTTTAGAATAGGTTCTCAAATGTGCAAATGAATAGAAAGAGGCAAAAAAAAAACAGAATGGGGAAAAAAGTCTGAATGTCAGCAGAGACTTTAATTCTCAGGGCAACTGATAGTAAAGCCTGACTGTTTTTGAATTTGTGAGATAAAAAGTGCAAATGTTCTGCCGAAATGACGAAATGCTGCTTTAACCACTGTTGTGGTCTTAAAAAATTTCAGCTGTTAGAATATTGTTGTTTTTTTTAACACCAGTCACCAATATGAAAGAATATGAATTGTGTATTCTCAGCTGTAGGTGATTTTGTTTTTTTCTACTTCTAGATGTGGAGAAAAGGGAGAATCCTGTCTGCCACTTTGTGACTCCACTCGATGGCACTATGGACTCCGAGGTCCATCGTCCTGCAGAGGTAAGCATACAAGAATGAAGTAGTATGGGACTGGATTGGTATATAACCAGCAACACTGACTTCCGGATGTTTCTCTAGTAATCATATTCTTCCCTTTTATCATTTTTTATTTGCGATCCCACTTCAGCTGAATTATTTTGTCATTGCTAGTCCTATGTTTTCCCCACTCTGTTGCTCAGTTTTCATCTTTTTCTCGTCTCATTCTGTGTCCCGTGTGTTTAATTGTCGCTTGGTCTGTCCTTTCTCCGTCTCCCTCTGCCTTCCACAGGCCATTGCCACAGAGGGGAAGTACTGGAAGAGAAGAATTGAAATTGTCATAAGAGAGTATCACAAGTGGAGAACATACTTCAAGAAGAGGGTAGCGTATTGTGCATAATTTAAAAAATATCTTAATGTTTCAGTTTGATTGTTTATTTGATTCATCATAATTTATTGTATAAAATATTCATCTATGTTGCACTTATAGACTTCTTTATAGTTACAGAAGCACAAGGATGACGACCTCTCAAGCTTGCTCAAGGTATGCAAAACAAAATTCTATTATGCTAAACCTGTCAAAGTGCTAATAGTGTCAACATCTGCTTTACAAGGGTTAAAATAAGGATTTGGAACTAACCCACGCTAACACAGGTATCTTCTTTGATATTTAAAGGATATGGCTGGTGTTTTTTAATGCATTGCTTACCGTCAACTAGGGTTGGATATCGTTGGATTTTAACGATTCTGATTCCAATTCCGATTCTGCTTATTGATTCCGGTTCTTAACGATTCTCGATTACAATTCTTTGAGGGGCAGGGTCAAAACATGCTTATTTCACAGAAAAAAAAAATATTTTTTTTTAAAATATGACTTTACACAAGTTATATTCAGAAACTTCTAACTTGTGCGCACATTAAAAAAAACAATAAAGACCCAGGTATTTTTCAAAGTCTTTGTAAGAGTCACAGTTCTCACTCCGACGGTATGAAGGTATGTTGTCTGTCTCCGGAGCTGTATGCGTGTGCGTACAGTTCAATCCTACCGCACTTGAAGTAGGTGTGGAATACGTGTTCCTTAGTTCACAGTCTTCTTACTGCAAGCAACAGGTTCTGTATCTTGTGGGCTGGGCTTGCCATCCAGTGCTGGATTAGTTCAGAGAGCTAATACCTTTAGTAAAAACTCGATTGCAGCTAGCGGACTTTTAGATCGCTAACGCTTTTAGCATAAGTCAATGGAGTTGAACATAGCGAAAATTAGCATCACGGCTAGCGGACTTTTAAATCGCTAACTCTTTTAGCATAACTCAATGGAGTTGAACATAGCTAAAATTAGCATCACGGCTAGCGGACTTTTAGCATAACTAGACTAAACTGCATAACTAAGAAACAGGAAACTACTACTTCTTCTTCTTCATTGGTTTTACTGGCGGACTACAAACCAAAGGTGCATGCCGCCACCACGGAAACTGAAACTAGCGCGAGTGAAATCTGTTTAGCAACCGAAAAACCAAAAGTTCATACCTGCCAACACTCCCGATTTTCGCGGGAGTCTCCCTATTGTTTTAACCCTGTGCTCTCGATTGGTAATTTCTCCCATTAATCTCCCGATTTCATAGTGATACAAATCAAATGGATGTTTCTCATTTTCTGTGGGGGATATGTGTCCTGGTACCTGGCAACCCTGCCCAGAGGCAGAGGTGAGCGTGCGCAGACGACCCTGCCTGACGTGCGTCACTCGTCGCTGCGCTCGCTCAAGCCCTCTGCTCCGCTCAGTTTGCCACTGAAACAGGTCTCAAGAAGAAGAAATACACTTCCAAATTTCAGTCCACTTGGTGCGAGACCTTCCCCTTTCTAACCGCGAGCCACATCAGCAAACTTGTAGATGTATTAGCTATTTTGTATAGACTTTGAGACACGCTCTCACGCCACAAGTCCATTTTCTCACGCAGTGAAAAACAAATTCTTAACTGATAACTCGCGACGTGAAAAAAGGACACTGACAGCAGGACAGACGAGACAGAGCAGCACCGTGCAGCAGAGAGTTATTCAGACCATCTGAATAGCGAGAAATATACACAAATGTATTATATTGTAATTTATTCCCATGCATGGTGGTCAGAGTAATCTCAGTCAGCGGCTCTTCTGCGTCTCTCCCTCTCCTCTCGCGCCGTGCGCACGCAGGCAGGAGTGAGAGTGAGTTGCCATGGTTACGGGGACGCTCTGTGTCTGTCGCTCTGAAACTTTCTCATGATTCCCAATAATAGGTTTTTAGGTTAGTATGCCTATGCAAAATCATGAATGTAAGCACCTCAATGCTGAAATCTAGTAATATAACATAATTTTACATTTTTGGTTAACATTATACAGGGTTGCTGTTTCTTGACTTAATCTAAGAGGTTAGGTGGTGTAGAAATGCAGGAAATTTATTTTAAATTACAATTTTTTTCTGACCCCCCCACCAATTATGTATCTACCCCCCGTAGAAATGCAGGAAATTTATTTTAAATTACTATTTTTTTCTGAACCCCTCCCTCCGAAACAGGGTTCCCCCACCTGCCAAATCCCACTTTATCCCCAGAGTATAGAAACAGAGTTTTTCTTAGTTACTGGAAAATGGAAATGGAATTGGAATTTTTTACATTTCATACTGCATTTCATTCTGTTATTTCTAGATTGGATTACATAGGCTGTTAATCTCTGTGAGAGGTCACAAATGCAAGAATATCCACAATATCGACAATAGCCAATGTATATCCATTAGTAAGAAAATCTCCCTCTTTATCACAGCCTAATGTTGGCAGGTATGGATAAGCAGAATCGAAATTAAAATGTCTTAATGATTCCTTTGGAATCGGAATTTTGGAACCGGTTCTAATTTGGAGCCGGTTCTCGATGCCCAACCCTAACGCCAACAAATCCTATGAAAATAACAAAATCAACAATGGGATTGCTCTACTCCCGTTACTTTCTGACTTCCCACTTACCGTTTTTAGTCTTCAACCCGGAAGTCATTGGCTCCAATTGTAACCTAAAAACCTTGAAATACAGCTCACAAAGACATAGTTTCAATTTTAAAAATCGCTAACTGTGGGAAAAAATGGGAACAAATTCTTCATTACACCGGGGACCTCTTTCCGTGCTACGGAACTACTTTCCTGAGATCGCAGACAGCCGGTTTATTAAGTTGTTTGAGGAAAAAGTCGGCTGGCCCGGTGCATCGCGGTGATGAAATATGCTGCCCAGTGCAACGGCATGGCTCTTTGACGTGTTTTTAACCGTTTTTTTTTATACAATGGAGTTCTATGGCTGCTGGGACATGGCTTCATTGGGCACCGGCTACATGGACGAGACTTGTTGGCAAAACAAAATCATTGCTGATTTTGTTATTTTCATAGGATTTGTTGACGGTCAGCAATGCATTAAAAAACACCAGCCTTATCCTTTAACATTATTTGTATACTTTTTAATGCAGCTAATTGCACCTAATTTCAGTTACTGGGTATGTGTGTTTGCCTGTTAACAGATAAATATAATTTAAGATATTATTAATATGATTATGTGTTTGTTTAAAACTACTACATGAAGTGTGTAGCTGAGTTGTGTCGTCATGGGATTGGAATTCTATGTGTTGCTGCCCTCCTTTATTTTAGTGCCATCCCAATGTAATTTTGTGTTTTGTTTGATTTGTCGTAAACTTTTGTCTTTCACTGTCTTCTGTCACTCTGTACTCAACACTGCATGCTTTTGCGTCATTAACCGGCCTGCCTGTTGCATTTTGAACACTCGAAGGGGCCGCAGGAGCAGTTTTCACTGTTTGGGGAAGTGTCTCCAGACATGCTCCGTGTCTCCTTTTGTCAGGACGAAGACACTGCTGCACGTCGCGTGCCTCGTAAGCATCATGACTCACCTGTCCCCATGGAGATGGACCCGCTCTTTGACATGGATGTTCTGATGTCTGAGTTTTCAGACACGTTGTTCTCTACGTTGGCCTCGCACCAGCCCATAGCCTGGCCCAATCCAAGGGAGATTGGTGAGAATCATCAGCTGTCCATTTTATGCATTCCTAAACAAATTTAGAATATTTTCTTACTCATTTAAAACTCAATAAACTAATTTGTATCCAAGCTACTACTTCTGTCTACTTTTAACTGGATCCAGCACCCCAAATTATTTCCTTTCTCCTCAATTCTTTTGTCAACCACGCTTGCTAAATTAGTTAACATGCGAATACAAGTACTTCAGGGAGCTGGATCCAGACACTATCTATTTGTCAAAATGCTGTCATGTTTTCCCCCTGCCCTGCCTAGTAGCTGTGCCTCTCTGCCTTCCACAGCTCATGCAGGGAACGCGGACATGATCCAACCAGGACTGATCCCTTTACAACCCAACCTAGACTTCATGGACTCCTTTGAACCACTGCAAGGTAGCAATAAGTCACGACCTACAGTATATAGCTACAGTAGTACTGCGCACACACTAATGGTGCACTCTTTTACAATATCCAAGCGCACATGTTCCTAGTAACTCTACTACAGCAGTCTAACACTTAAAAAGTAGTGTGGTTTTACTAACCTCTAACTAACATAGACTCTTGTTCCAGACTTATTTCACAGCCTCCGTCAGCCCGTCTTCCCCTCTGTTTCCCCCACTGCACCATCTGTCACCTCTCTACCCAGCAGCAGCTCTCAGTCACAGGTAAACAGCTAAGCTTAGTCCCCAACTCACCCTACCATGATACAGAGGTTGTGCAAGCAGTGTTTGTTTTTTTTCTGGACATTCATCAAATTCAATTTCAGTTTGCTGGACAAATTGTTAGAAATCACACCATGTCTTTTACCAATTTCAGGGTTAATTACATATAAACCCATGTACAGTGTCCTTTTGTGAACGTTTTGCATTATTTTAACTATTTCAGAACAAAATAGGCCTATCCTAAAGACTAAATAGACATGCATTGTGCAACTTGCTGAATTGGGCAAATGGAAAGACAGAGGTGCTTGCACACACACTAATTCAGCTAATTAGACAAGTTTCTGTCCACACTGTCAAAGGCTTCCCCATCTCATTAACGGGTCAGGATTTAGGGTTAGTTACTTTAGGAAAATAATTGTTTGAAAAAGAGATAAATTTTCTTCAGGTCAAATATCCTTCCTTTCTCCAAAATGCAAACCAGTTATGAAAATGAAGGTAAACTGCAGCATCAATACTTGACAGACAGAAAAAATATAAAATGTATACATGTGTGTTATTAATTGATTCGTGTTTGCCTATAGTTAGGTGCACATCGACCTCTGACATTATCATTGCTAGGGCTGTGCAAAAAAATCGATACAGCTGAGTATTGCAATATTTTTTTCCATGATACTGTATCGATTTTCCAGCCCCTCGTATCGATACATGAAAAAAAAAAAAATATATATATATATATATATATATAAAAAAGTTTTTGGGATGTCCATTACAGTTGTGAAGCCTCATCTAGTTATGAGGTTTTTTTTTTCGCTATTGGACAGCAAGGAACCACAATCCTTCTAATAGACTTTAAAGACTTTAATCAGCTTGACCAGCCAAAAACAGGGAATTAGCTAATGCACTAGCTAATGTGAACTTTGCCCTACACAACTGCTGCTTTTCCTATATCATATTGCACTGGTATCAAAGGACTGTGTGTTTGTTCTGTTTTCCTTTTTTTATCCCTTGCTAGGCCCAGTTACTGTCCTCCATGCACCTGTCAGCTGACCACATCTCCTCCCCCGGCCCCATGGCCAGTCAAACCAGTGGGACAGGCGGGGACGATTCTGCCTATGTGCAAAACTACATGCCTCTCTTCTCTGGGCAGGTGACTTCCAGCGCTCAAGCAGGCGTTTCCTCAGTCTCTCAGTCCTTAGCCCATGCTCCGCTGGCACACTGCCTTCCAGGTCAAGGTATGGTGCCATCGCCCCTGGACGGTGCCTCAACACTGGATGAGAGTGGAGCACCATCTGTGATTACACACACCGCCTCCTCCACTGTCACGCCCAGCGACGCTGCCACCACCTTTAGCCACGGCTCAGAGTACAGCTCCCTCTCCACACAACCTCCACCTCCACCATCCCACCTCCAGCCCCTGGCACCTTTGCCCGCCAACCCCCTCCAGCACCCTCAGACTTTTGCCCTGCCTCGCCCCATTCAGTCTTCCAGTACCAACAAAAACCGCCATGTGCAAAGGATTGTTCCTAACACCCTCCCCTCCTCTCACCTCATCCTCACAGGTCTGTTGTTTATCCCCAGATCAAGATATTAAATCTGTATCGAGAGAAATTGATTTTTGTTAGTTGTTTAGAAATGTAAATACTTGAAGGCTATTCAGATGTAGACGTAAATACTGTTTGTTGTGGGCCGTACCAAGGCTGGCATTGCCTAACTGTCAAATAATGTAAATGGGAATTTGTTTTCTTTGCACATTCCCCTGGGGAAAAAAAATAGATTTACATATGTGTGTCACCACAAAGATCTGAGCTTAGGGTCAGTGGAGCTGTGTCACTAACTGTTATTACCACAAGATAGCGCTCAAGCCTTTCTTTTTTCATCTACTAAACCAAATGCAAAGAGGTGAAGAAAAAATTCAGTATATATCAGGTAATGAGTCATCATTAGTTGGACACTCCTCCTGACTAATGATGTTTATTCCTTCAGCTCCTTTCCCAGGTCCCAATGCAGTGATCGTTACACCCACACCTCTGAAAGGAGATGTGGTCCAAAACACAGGAGTGGTCATCGCTTCTTCTCGTCTTGGAGCGGTATGTTTTCAGCTGAGGCAATGTTGGCCTCATTGTTTTCTTTTTTTTTTTAAGTATATTAGTTATTGAGTCACCATGGTTCTTGAAAAAATGAAAATTGACAATAGAAAATTATAACTTTGCAACTTTGAGATCCCACCAAACTCAAGGTACGGGCTCATTTTGCTCTGATGTGTACAATTAATGCGAAGTGCTACCAACCATCTTTAGCTTTAAAATACATTTAAAATTCAACTACTACAATTTACAATTTCACATTTGGCAGACGCTTTTATCCAAAGCGACTTACACATGAGCTTTTCATACAACAGTATGTTAGGAGAGAACAACGAGAGTAAGTGCTATAAAGCTAAGTTCTGGTCCAACAGGACATAGGTGCTATGAGGCAGTGCTACAAGGCAGTGCTATGAGGCAATGCATAGAGTGCATAGAGGCAAAAAAAAAATTTTTTTTTTGGTTTGGTTACACAGGCCATTAGGTGAGAAGGTATTCGCTAAAGAGCTGGGTCTTTAGCCTTTTCTTAAGGATTGAGAGGGACTCTGTGGATCGAATGGAGTTTGGTAACTCGTTCCACCACCGGGGAACCACAGAAGAGAAGAGTCTAGGTAGTGACTTAGGGCCTTGCTGTGGTGGCAGCATCAGGCGCCGCTCCTTGGCAGAGCGTAGTGGGGGGGAGGGAGCATAGACCTGAATGAGGGAGTTCAGGTAGGTCGGAGCCGTTTTGGTTGCTGTTTTGTAGGCGAGCATCAAGGACTTAAACTTGATGCAGGCAGCAACTGGGAGCCAGTGGAGGGATATGAATAGCGGAGTGACATGCTCTTTTGGGCTGGTTGAAGACCAGATGCGCCGCCGCATTCTGGATCATCTGCAGAGGTTTGAGCGTACATGCCAGGAGCCCTGCCGGTAAGGAGTTGCAGTAGTCAAGGCATCATATTACAAGCGCCTGTACCAGGAGTTGTGCTGCATGCTCAGACAGGTAGGGTCTGATCTTCCTGATATTGTACAGAGCAAATCGGCATGACCGAGCAACAGAAGCCACATGCTCCTTGAAGGTTAGTTGGTCATCAATCATGACACCCAAGTTTCTGGCAGACTTTGTGGGCATGAGCTGAGTTGATTCGAACTGGATACTGATCTGTTGTTGTACAGAGGGACTGGCTGGGACGACAAGGAGCTCAGTCTTTGACAAGTAAAGCTGAAGGTGGTGTTCCTTCATCCAAGCCGAGATATCGGCGAGGCGTGCCGATATCCGTGCCAAGACTGTGGGGTCGTCTGGCGGGAACGATAGGAGGAGCTGGGTATCGTCAGCATATGAATGATATGAGAAGCCATGTGAGCAGATCAATGCACCCAGTGAGGTGGTGTATATTGAAAAGAGAAGGGGTCCAAGCACTGACCCTTGAGGTACCCCTGTGGACAAGCAGTGGGATTTAGACACTTCCCCTCTCCAAGACACTCTAAAGGATCTCCCTGAGAGGTAGGACTCAAACCAGCAGAGAGCAGATCCTGAGAAGCCAAGCTCAGCAAGTGTGGAGAGGAGGATTTGGTGGTTAACCGTGTCAAAGGCGGCTGATAGGTCAAGTAACAGTAGGACAGAGGACTGACCGGCAGCTCTAGCTGATCGCAGTGTTTCCACTACAGACAAGAGCGCAGTCTCGGTAGAGTGTCCTCGTTTGAAGCCAGACTGGTTAGGATCATACAGGCTGTTCTCAGAAAGGAATTCAGAGACTTGATTAAAGACTGCACGCTCAAGTGTCTTGGAAAGGAAGGTGAGTAGTGAAACCGGCCTGTAATTATCAACCTGAGATGGGTTGAGTGTAGGTTTCTTTAGCAGCGGGGTAACCCGCGCTTGCTTAAAAGCAGTGGGGAACACACCCGTTGTAAGTGAGGAGTTGATGATGTGCGTGACTGCAGGGATAAGTGTGGGCGAAATGGCCTGCAGGAGGTTGGAGGGTATGGGGTCCAATGGACAGGTAGTGGGACGAGAGTCAAGCAGAAGTTTGGAGACTTGCTCCTCAGTGAGAAGGGAAAAAGACAGGAGTGAGGTCCTGTTAGCTGGTGGCAGCATACTGAGTTGGTCAGGCTCAGAGAACTGATTACTGATGGTAGAAACCCTATCAGTATAGAAGGATGCGAAGAGGTCAGCCGTGAGCAAACTTGAGGGTGGAAGTGGTGGAGGTTTGAGGAGTGAATTAAAAGCTGAAAATAATTTCCGAGCGTCCTTGTCACTGCTGATTTTCTCCTGATAGTAAGTGGTCTTGGCACTTTTTAGATGGGAGGAGAATGCCGATAAGAGAGCTTGATCGTCAGTGCGGTCAGTGGGATCACTGGATTTGCCATTTTCTCTCAGCTGCTCTGAGAGACTAGTTGTCTCGAACCATTCATTCAATTCATTCATTCATTCATTCATTCATTCATTCATTCATTCAATTCAATAATCTCTCATGAGATTATGTATGCAAATTGCTGACAAACATGCACCTTTGAAAAAAACAACTGTAAGGGCAAAATGTGCCCCATGGATCAGTAGTGATTTAAAAACACTCATGGCGCAACGAAATGAGGCGAAAAAAGTGGCTGAAACATCTGGCTTTCTATCTGATATGGAAAACTCCCGTAAATTAAGAAATCAGGTAACCAAACTGAATAGAAGTAAAAAGAAAGAACATTACCAGAGTAAAATCAATGATTCTAAAAATGATGGAAAAAAACTATGGAAAACATTGAATGAAATAATGGGAAGGTCGTCACATCAGGCAAATTCATTTATAGAAACTAATGGTACTTTCTTAACAAAACCAGTTTTGTTTCAATAATTACTTCAAGAGCAAGGTTGATAATCTCAGAAAGAACTTGACACCCACTGATGGGTCCTCCCTATGCACACTAATTGAGAACTGTATGATGAAGGATAAAAACTGTCAATTTGATTTTGTGCAGGTTGACACGAGAGGCTGTTGTTGTCTTTGCCATATGAGAAACCGGCTGGTATAGACCATCTAGATGGTAAACTGTTAAGAATTGCTTCTACTCATGTATCTACTCCAATTTGTCACATGCTTAATGTACGGGGTTTGCCCAAAGGTTTGGAAAGAGGCAAAGGTGATTCCAATACCAAAGGATAATAAATCAATCTTCAGAGGTACAAACAGCCATCCAATAAGCATACTTCCTGTATTGAGCAAATTGTTGGAGAAAATAGTTTTCAAACAAATCCAAGATTTGCACGTGTTGCACTCATGAATCGTGGACTGGATTCAGTGACATATTTTAAAAGAAGATGTTTATTCTGAAAAATAATTATAAATACAAAGTGAGTCGGCTGGCACGGCTGGTACATACAGTTGCCTCTACCGGTAATCGCCAACTGACTAATCAAATACTGTACAAATCATTAGAATTCATAATACAAAATAATGATCAAAATAATCAACATCAATAGAAAATTATAATTAAGCTACATTAGATTCATATAATAGTTCTTAATCACACTACTTACCTATTCCAAGCATAAAGTATTCAAAAATTATCATTCTGTAATGTACTAACCTTTCTACAAATAATAAGTAATGTATTTCTGCACTTTCATTCACAAAACTGATTAACCTATATTTACAACTGGCATCTGCCTTGGTGCGCCGTTGCCATGGTGACTGTAAACGCTACTACTACAGCTGATGTTACCGCTAGCCACCACAAGTCAAAACACACCCACATTCCGGCTCCCCTTCAAGGTAAAAACATCTAACAACATAACATACACACTCCCAAACAAAGAACACATGTATGTGAGTTAACACAACCTAACAGGTAACTGCAAATATCGTAAAATGGTTAATATGACCGTTATAGTGTTCGTTCGCGGTAGCGAACTAACGTTAGTTATTAAAGTAGATTACCCCAAAAATACACAACGGACAACCAAGAACAGAAACAATAGCTCCGCTAGCTCACATACATTACAGTGGACGCATTTAAGTGCTCGGTGACACCTGACTCACCTGAAAAATAATTATAAATACAAAGTGAGTCGGCTGGCACGGCTGGTACATACAGTTGCCTCTACTGGTAATCGCCAACTGAAGGACCAGCGTGAGCTCACGGCACCTGCCTGCGTTCTAAATTCTAAGACTAACTGCCTTCCCAAGTAAACTTATGGAAATAATTGGTGGTGTCTGCTGAAGCAGAGATAAATATAAATCAGAGGATTTCAACATGCCACACACGCATACAGAGAAAGTCACTCTACAGCCACTGCCCTAGCCCAGTTAACTGATGATTGGCTGAAACAAATGGATAATAAGAAAATGGTAGGCACAGTCTTGCTTGACTTCAGTGCTGCATTTGATGTAATAGATCATGACATAATGATTATTAAACTAAAGAAATATGGATTTAGCAGTACGGCACTCTCTTGGATGGTCAGCTATCTATCTGAGAGATCGCAGAGAGTCTTTTTTAATGGTAGCCTATCTGAATGTATATACAACAGCTGTGGAGTTCCACAAGGAAGCTGTTTGGGCCCCTTTTCTCTATTTTCACAAATGATCTGCCTCTAGCAATTGAGAATTCTAACGTGGTAATGTATGCCGATGACACGACACTGTATAGCACTGCTTCAACGAAAAATGAACTAGTTACCATCTTGAATCAAGATCTAGAGAGAGTGTATTTGGGTGAAAAATAACAAGCTAGCCCTGAACATTTCCAAAACTAAAAGTATTGTTTTTGGCTCAAGAAGTATGCTTATTGGAGACCCACAGCTGCATCTATCGATGTCAGGGATGGCAATAGAACAGGTCAAGAAGACAAAACTACTGGGTGTAATGTTGGATGGACTATTGTCGTGGTCTGATCACATTGACGGCATTGTGACCAAAATGGGAAGAGGCATAGCAATAATTAGAAAGTGCTCCACTTATTTAACATCCTCTGTTATCTGTCAGGTAATACAGTCCTTGGTCTTTTGTCACCTGCAATACTGTCCAGTTATATGGTCAGCGGCAGCTAAGGAAGACATAAATAAACTACAACTAGTTCAAAATCGAGCTGCCAGATTGGCACTCCATTGCTCAACACGCACAAATATAGCACATATGCACACGCGCTTGTCCTGGTTCTCAGTTGAAATTAAACTCCACTATAGCCTCCTCATGTTCTTCAGAAATGTAGCATTTAATCATACACCTGAATATTTCTTTAACCAAGTACTAAGCACAAGCAACAGACATAACCATTACACCAGGAATGCCAGTTCAGGTCACTTGATACCTCCAACCCCAAGAACAAACCTCCTCAAACGCAGATTTATTTATCGTTCAGTAATGTCTTGGAACTCACTACCTCCTCACATAACTCGCACACAAAACAGATTGGCATTGAAAAAACTATTAAAGGCACACTTGACCATATGACTGGAACCAATTGTATTTGACCAAATCTAATGTATATTGTTAGTACTGATACTATACACCTAAGTATCTGATTGTACCATTTTAACTGTATGTTTTATGTTATGTATTGTATGTATTATGTCTTATGTCCTTTTTGTGGACCCCAGGAAGATTAGCGGTCACCAGGGCGTCAGCTAATGGGGATCCATTTAATAAACAATAAACAATTCAACCTTTATTTAGATCTCAGAGATCATTGAGGGTATACCCTCTTTTACAATGATGCTGAGAGTACAGAGTAAATACACATAAAAAAAAAAACAACCAACGAGAAAACAAATAAACAAACAACAACAGAACACAACCAAACACAGTTAAAAACAGTTACATTCATGAGTGGTGCAGTTTGTAATTATGGTTTTAAATTGACCCAAATGTACAATTGTGTCCAGTTTCAATGTATGCTGCAAAGTGTTCCAGGTGTGTGCAGAAACTATAGGCAGTCTTACCAAGTTCAGTGTTAGTACGCGGTACTTCGAGCATTAGCCAATCCCTTGAACGAGTTGAATAGTGACTATAGGACCAATTTAATAAAGAAGTAATATATGATGGCAAGTTGCCAATAAGGGCTTTATAAATAAAGAGAAACCAATGCCTGTCACGTCTTACTGTAAGGGATGCCCACCCAAGCTTTTCATACAAGAAGCAATGATGTGTGGAATAACTGTCACCGGTAATAAATCTTAGGGCGGAATGATAAACTGAATCTAGGGGTTTAAGAGTAGAGGCAGAGGCGTGTCCATAGATAACATCACCATAATCCAAAACAGACAAGAAGACAGCCTCAGCTTGCTAACAAGTGTGTCAATGTGTAATTTAAAAGTAACTTTTTGATCCAGCCAGATACCAAGATATTTATTCTCCGAGACCCTCTCAATATTGTGTCCATTCAGAGTGGTAATAGGCAAACTATTGTCCACAATATTTCTGGCTCTAGAGAATAGCATATATTTAGTCTTGTTTGAATTCAGGACTAATTTCAAATTAAAAAGTGCGTCTTGTAATTTGTCAAAGGCTTGTTGTAGGATTTCAATGGTTGAGTGCGCAGTATCAGCAAAGCAATAGAGAACTGTATCATCCGCATAAAGATGGGCATTGCAGTTTGTTAGAAAGGATGTAATATTGTTGATATAAATTGTGAACAAGATAGGACCCAATATTGAACCTTGTGGAACCCCTTTTGACAGTGGTAAAAATACAGAACGATCATTTCCCAAAATCACACATTGCTGTCTATGAGACAGGTAGTTCTGAAACCATTTACAGGACTCACACAGCCTCTGTAGGAGTAGAGCATGATCAACAGTGTCAAATGCTTTTGTTAGATCGACAAAGAGGGCAGCACAATATTTTCCTTTGTCAATAGCAGAAACAATATCATTCACAACCAAGGTAGTAGCAGTAACAGTACTATGCTTAGCTCTGAAACCAGATTGGTGTGGACTTAACACAGAATTTTTTGAGAGGAATGATTTAATTTGATTATTAACTAATGACTCCAGGACTTTAGCAAGACAGGACAATTTGGAAATTTTTATCACCACCCTTATGCAGTGGGACTACATGTGCAGATTTCCAGACCTGAGGGACAATGCCAGTAGAGATAGAAAGATTAAAAACATATGTAATTTGTTCAGTAATAAATGGGGCACAGAGCCTTAAAAAGTACGGGTCTAGTTTATCGTCCCCAGTTGCCTTCCTGCAATCGATAGCTTGAAGTGCCTCCTTAACAACGGAGGAAGTGAAGGCCTGTAGGGTGAACTGAGAGGTACGGTTTAAGGAGGGCACATGAGCCAAAGGCTTACTACTAAGAGCCGGTCCTGAATACATTGTATCAAACAGATTTCCAGCAGTAGCAAAGTGTGTGTTGAAAGCATGGCAAATCTCTGATGTCTTATTTATCAAGCAGTCATTAAACATAACATGAGAAGGAATAGATATAGAGGATTTGTTTTAATTTACATTTACTGCTTTCCAGAATTTTGACGGATTTGTAGAAGAGCTAGAGTTTAATTCTATGTAATAATTGGCTTTTGCTTTTCTCAAAGAGGATGTGCATTTATTTCTGAGTTGTCTAAAAGTCAGCCAAAGGGTTGCTTCACCAGTACGCCTCACTAGAGCCCAGGCTTTGTCCCTTGCCTTGAACATCGTTGATAATTCTGTGGAGAACCAGGGGCTTGATCTATCTTTAACCCTAAGCTTTTTAAAAGGTGCATGCTTATCAGTGATAGCAAGTAATGAATTTGTAAAATATTCCAATGCATCTGGTATTTCAGATGTGTGATGTATATTACTGTCAGCAAGGTCACTGAGGAAAGCCTGTTCATTAAAAGTTTTTACATTTCTTTTGATAACAATCGTAGAGCTTGATCTTTCCAGTCTGGCACTTCTTACACAGGCTAGAGGACAGTGGTCACTAAAGCCAAGCGCAAAAACTCCAGAGGCAGTAATTTTGTCCTTCCTATTGGACAGAATCAAATCTATCAAAGTAGATTTTGAAGGTTCCTTCAAATTAGGTCTGGTCGGCTCTTCAATCAGCTGTGACAGATTGAAATTGTCACACATCCCTTTTAAACTATTTGAATCGTTCGTCAACCAATTTAGGTTAAAGTCACCTAGAACCAGCATCTCTGAGTTATTGTACTGAGCAAGTAAGTCTGCTAATTTGTCAATTGCACTAGAGACAGCTGAGGGTGGTCTGTAAACACCCACCACATTAATTGAATTATTACTAGATAAGTTAACTTTCAGAGCAATAAATTCGAAGGAATGAGGTACAGTGACAGCATTTAAAACAGTAACAGATAAACATGACTTCACATATATAGCGACACCACCCCCTCTTCCAACTCTGTCTATTCTGTACAAGTTATAGTTGTAGGGAAACCTCAGAATTATGTATACTCTGTTTAAGCCAGGTTTCTGTCAGAACCAGGATATCGGGGTCAGTCTGTGATACAAGAGTTCTCAGATGATCTAATTTAAATTGTTTGCATAGACTTCTGATGTTTAAATGCATCAACCCCAGGCCATTTCTGGATTTAAAAGCATGTGGGTTAAATAAAACTTGCTCAGAGTCACAGGAGGGCTTACTCGCAGAAGGTAGCCTAGAGCTTGTTTGGGGTTTGGGTGTCATGATTATTACATTTTCAGGGTTATAATAACTTGTACAGGAAATAGGCTGGCGGTGTTTACGAGGGTTATGTCTATTGTTGATTATTACTGGAATAGTGTATGCATGCGTGGGATTTTCATGCTTACGATATGGACTCACTGACCGTCAGTTGGTGAATGCATTGCAGGAGTGCAGAGTGAGTCCAATGTTCATATGTCCCATATTTCTTATGTATTTACTTTCTACATTTTGTCTCTCAGCCTCCTGGATTTCATATCGTGTCTCAGACGCACAAGTCTCCTCAGCCGATTGTCCCCAAAGAAAAGACTTATTCTACCCGCAAGAACCAGAAACCCTCCTCTAGTGTTGGTGAGACAATAATTTTTTCCAGTTATTTGTCCACATGCACACACATGACGTGATGCTATCCATCTTGAAAATACAAAACACTAGGAGTTATAGAGAAACACAAATGCATATCATTTATGGTGTTTTTTAAGACGTATTACTACTTTCTGAGCTTGGAATTATAATCTTCTACCTGAGTTTATCGAGTTATCTACATATTCATGATCATTGAATGTTACTTTATGCTTGTGTTGTATTTTTTTTAAAAGAACCTTAAAAATATATATATTTAAAACCACCGAAAGTACATAAGTTTTGCCTGCTTGTATGTCAAATTTTTGACATACAAGCTCATTGAGCTGCACTCAGATAGATCCTCATAATTCCAAGATCACGACTTGTTAAATATGTATTTTATATATCATATCAGTGCACAATCGGCAAGGTTCAGGTCAAGGGTCGCCATGTGGGTCGGATCAAATCCCGAGTCCCCAGTCGCCCCTCAGCAGCAGTGGCGGCAGCAGCAACGCCCTGGCAAAGAATGAGCCAAACCAGGTGTGTGTGTGTTTGTGTTCACGTATTTAAGTGTATTTTAACATAACACATTTGCATTTGTGATCTCTGCATCTTTGTGAACATTTTATTATTTTCTTGGTATACAGGGCTCTCACAGGCTTTGGAAATCCTTGAAAATTTTTGAATGAAACGACAATTTAAAAGTTAATGAATATAGATGGAAAGCCTTGAAAGCACTTGAATTTGATCTGGGAAAAAAAAGAAATGCATCTCTTGAATTTGATGCCTGGGCAAATGTGTAACCCTCTTTATAATATTGGTGCTATTGTTCCTTTTCTAAACACTCTGTAACATCTGACCCGGTCTCAATAAGCTTCTACATGTTGTCTGTTGTGTGACAGAGCCGGAGGGTGACCCACATATCTGCTGAGCAGAAGAGACGATTCAACATAAACATTGGCTTTAAAACACTCTGCAACCTGGTTCCCACCCTCAAGTCCCAGTCAAATGTAAGGCTTCATACTTGTCTTTCCTTTATATACTTTATATGGGAAAAGTAATGGAAAGCTTAAGTGAAATTGGTTGGGTTTTTTGTGGTTTGAATTGCTATTTAAAGTATAAAAGGGTTGTGTCTGTAAAGGTATAGGGTTGTCCAAATTCAGTAAAACAAGGAAACATTCAAAATTAAATATCCAGCTTCATAAAACATCCATACAGATTCAGGAATTACTTTGGTGTGGCTGCAATCTTTACTTCTTTGGTTCATAGTTATCCTCCATGAGTTTAGAGTACAAATAACATGTCAGTTTACTACCCCTGTGATTACTACACATTCAATACTGGATATCTGAATTGCCTTCTCCAGTCCAACCATATTTATTAACTGTGCTCATTCAGATCAGTAATGCAGCCACACTGCAGAAGACAGTCGAGCACATCGGGAAGGTCCAGCAGGAGAGGCAGCAGATGCTGGAGGAGGCCAAGAGACTGCGAGAGGAGATCGAGGAGCTCAACACCTCCATAAAGTACGTTACTGCATCATATTTCTCTCCACTCTCTTCTGATGCACAGCCATGTAACATATCATGTCTCAACTCATGTCACATTTTATGCCACTGCTTAACCACAGCTTGTGTCAGGAGCAGCTCCCCGCCACAGGGGTGCCCATCACACGCCATCGCTTTGACCACATGCGAGACAAGTTCGACGAATACGTGAAGAGCCGCACTCTTCAAAATTGGAAGTTCTGGATTGTATCCTTTTTAATCCAAGCGCTCTTGTACACAACTCTTTATATATTAATGATACAGATTATACTGCAGGATCACATTTGGCCCTGATTTGCAAAGCTCATGTCTTTCGGGGTACTTTAGAAGCTTTTCTTTAGATCAGATTGCGAGATTAGATCCTCTTGTCATGTGAAGCCTTGCACTTACCAGAATGTAAAAGTTACACAACTGAAACATTGTAAGCATTCCCTCTGCATTAGAGTAAGCAGTCTGTATCACTTTTGAAATGTTTGGTGTTTGGACACAGAAATGATATACTAATAGTGCACTTTAACTATTTTACCCGCCAAACTGCATTTTAGAATGGAAAAGTACTTGGTTTGTTACTTGGTCCTGACACAGGACCTGGCCTGAAGCAAATCCAGCTATCAGCAACGATTCAGTAGCCATGTATTTGTTATCATCAGCACTAATTATCTTTTATAGCCTTATAAACACAGTAGATTCCTCAAGCAGTATCCAGTTACATCAGGTCAGACCAGGGACTGTATTTTCAAAAACTTCCCATGGTAGAGGTGTTCATCATGGTCTATAATAATAGATTTTAGTCATTGCACATTTTTCACTAAAGGCAAATCTCAAGGAAAAATAGAAAACAAAAGCAGCAGCGGTTACAACAGTCAGGGGCTGCCTCAGGTGGTCAGGCAAGTTGCTTTTGTCTCACCCCGCTGCGTAATTGACCCTTGACAGTCCGCTCCAGTTCAGCATCATTATCAAGCCTCTGTTTGAATCGTTCAATGGGATGGTGTCGACTACAAGCAAAGCAGAGCTGTGTCAGACCACGCTGAAGTGGCTCGACCATCACTGCTCCCTTCCTGTGCTCAGACCGAGTAAGTAAAAGCCTCTCCTTCTTGGACATGCACACACACACACACACACACACACACACACACACACACAGACAACTTACCACGCCAGTCCACCTCTGCTATAGTTGTAACTCTAATTAAATGGGCATCAATATATGGAAGAAGTGCAACACAGCAGGGAAATTTTGCTACTTGCATAAGTGTTAGATCACTACTATACAGAAATCACCTACGCCAGACTTTTCTCTTTACTTATCGATCACTATCTACACTTTTTCTTTTCTTCCCCCTATTCTGGTGTAGTGAAACCATGACGAGAGGAAATTTAAACACTCATTTAACACACTAATCACAAATGCTTTCCTGAAAATAATACATCTCTGAAATCCCTCGAAGGAGGGAACAGTGTTGATCAGTCTTTCCGACTAGTGTTTTATCCTCCCACTTGTTCTTAATAATATGCCTTTGTTCCTGTGTCGGCCTGCCTCTAACAGCTGTGCCGTAGAAGGGATGTGACGATATATAGTGTGTCAGAGATTTCTATCATGCACTGATTAGCAGCCTACTGGAAGTTGAATCTGTGATGCTGCAGAAAATTGCAAACGGCATTAACAAGCTTATTGCTCCACCTTTTTCAGTCCAGGGTTGTGCAGTGCACACACAAGGATATTATAAGCTTTGTAACTTCAAAATAATAGATTTTTACAGATTTACTTTACTTAATTGCCACATCAACTAGACAGTTGTTTGGAATTTGTTGCAGTGCGCTCTTAAAAACATACATCCATAACACAAGATAACACAACAAAAGAGACTGAACAAGCCAGCAAACAAACAATAACAAACATCAACAAAACAAGACACACTAAAGGGTAATGGATAATAAGTAAGAGAGCAAAAATCAGATACAAATACAGTGATTTTAAAAAAGCAAAATGAAAATTATAATTCATGGACAAAATTTAAGTTAAAATCCAGTACAATGTAGTAGGCTGGAAAATAGTGACTGGTGCATTGGAGAGAGACTAGATCTTAGCTGAAGTGCTTTAAGTCATTCAGAATACAGTTGCATAGGTGCTTTTTCTGAACCTAGAGGTGCGGGTCTGTAGTGACCGAAGTCTTGTAAAACAGTCAGGTCACGGCTGACATACTGTGGTTAATTTGTTTTTCAGTGGTGCTCAGTACCCTTCGCCAGCTAAGCACAAGCACATCCATTCTTAATGACCCGTCCCTGCTGCCTGAAGAAGCCATCCAGGCGGTCACAGACACCCACAAGCCTTGTGGAGACTTGTAGCCTCGCTCTCAGGGGAGGTGAGGTGTCCTGGACGCCGCCGCCACCGCATCAGGTCGTGATGAATCTTGTAAAAGCAATCGTCAAAGATGATGTATCACTGGTTTACCTTATAGCCATTCAACAAAGTTACTCCGTACGTCTTCCACGCATCCATTACTTCCCTCAAAAATGCAAGCTTTGTATGGCTCTCTTTCACTTTATTCACCTCACAGCAATGTATTTGTACTACTGTGTAGAATGGTCATTACTTTGTCCTCTTGTACATTGATTCTTAAGTGTCATACACACAGAGAACCCTGCCTTCAACATTGCTTTTATCATGATTTCTAAAAAAAAAAAGGAGCTTTTATCACACAATATATTTTAATGACAGCGACAACGTCACTACCTATCGCTTTAACTTGCTTTAAATACTTTATCGGAAGGTGGTACTTGTGGTTTGCTTTTAGAACAAAAATATGTTTAAATGGGAATGTTTTCGGGGTTTTTTTTAATGCAAAGATACAACGTGAGCATTGTGTTTAAAAGGGAAATATTAAGTGCTTGTTAATTTTATGTTCTCAGATGTATACAGTCTGTAGGGACGGAGCTCGTTTTCACAAGAAGAGATGAATGTAGGATTCGTTAAGATTGGCTAGCAATATGGTTTGTGTTCTTTGGAGGCTCTGAAACCGTAAACTTCACCCTAGAATCAAAGCGATCAATTAAGAACGTGGTAAAGTTGATCGCTCATGGGCTTGTCTATACCTAATCAATACCAGGAAGACGTGCCCTGTCTGCCTTCTATGAACCATACTTTGTTTCCCTCATTTACTCAGGTGAATGCAATATTTTGGCAGTTAATGGTAGTAGTATTTCCGGTGATTCTCCGTCCATTTTGAACATACTGTATGTTCCTTCATATTGTGCTTGCTCTGCCCGTTTCTTTTGGGCTAAACTGTGCAAATTGTATGAGAAAGCAATCATCTTGGGTCATAGCATCATGGATATATAACACCTGGAGCCTTCACCAAGCCACATAACCGAAATAGCAATATAGATGTATATACATGTACAGTGTTACAAGAGCTTAGCTGAATGCACAGTAGCCGTAGCTTCCTTTGTTGTTCCTTCTTGTTCACTCAGGGCCGCGCTGGTGAGCGTAATTATTCTTTTCCATTTGATGAACAAAACAAATCAAGTCGGGATCCTTTTCGAGGGAAGACGCATCGGCTGTAACAGTACAGGTTATATATCACGCGGTTTGATTTTCCAATGTTTTCCATAATTACATTACACTAATTTGTGATGTGTGCTAATGACAGACCGATACTAGCCTGAGAAGACTAGCTGTCTATTGGTCTGGCACTTTGTTTATATTGAAAGACACAGTACATTTGAAACAGGTCAAAAGCCATATCAAAGAGTAGATTATTTACCTGTCCATTCAGCTCCTCATTTTGTTTTATTTTTGTGCTATTTACTGCAAATATGACAAAGCACTCTGTTGAAGGCTTAAGAATTGGACACGGTTTAGCTTGTTTAGGGTTAGGCATAGGCATGGTCAAATAAAGTGTTGCGTCCAATTCTTGCTAACGCGTTAAGTTGTTTGTGGTTCAGCACTCCTCAGGCAGTCTTTAATGGAGCTGGTGCCTTGTGATGTGTTACTCTTTATTTATTTTTTTTCTGCAGAACAACTGAGTTTACTATGAGTTTCACTGTAGCAAAAAGCACCTTTTGATAGTGATGGTTTTGTTTTTATTTGATGAACGTGCAGGCTTTAGTGTGTAATCTTTCATTATTGATTGCAGGTACCTTTTCAAAGGAGTTTTACTTTTCTAGAAGATAATCATTTTATCACTGAAGATTTACCTGTCCATGTATTATTGTTACAATAAGACTAGGATGGAAAGTCAGCAAAATTCAGCCCTTGTAGCCTACATACAATGTAGGCTACAATATTTTTGTGGCAAGTGTAAAGTTTGTGAAGTTTATCGTAAAGGTTTTATTACTACTTTAAGCAAATGAAAAATTCTAAACGCACGTATGAATGTCATGGTTGTATTTTCGTCTTTGTTTGCCATGCTCTAATGTGTGGTAAAAGGTTTTGTGTTCTGTCTTTTCAAATAAGAATCATGACATTTAACTTATAAAACAAAGTCCCTCCTTCAGCTACAGCTTGGCATTTGTGTGGTGATTTTACTCATCTCTTTGTGTGATTTTAAAATGTTAGTCATGCGAAAACCCAAGTTGATTTTCCTCACAGGTAAATGTTTCCAGTTTTCAAGAAGAGGTTTTTGTATGAGTATTGGATGATGTACAATATAGCATTGCAGATTGGATCTGCCCATGTTGGGTCTCCCCAAATTTAGTATTGTACATATTTCCTTTGTGTTGAGAAGTAAAGATATTTTCTTATGCTGTATCTGGGTGTTTTTGTTGTCCTCCAAAGTTTGCTCCTGTCTTCAGCCAGCAAGTTTTAAAATGCCTCTCATGAGTCTGAATCACAAAATAAAAGCAATGATTCTGATCAACTTTTTGATATTGATATTTTTATTTCTTAAAAGTTTATTTTGAATAAATATCACTTGGCACTCCAAATGTGCAATAATTTAAAACACATGCCCTATAAAATTTATAAATACAGTATTCATGCCATACAGTAAATCAAAGGTTATGTTTTCCCAGCCATTTTACAAAGAGCTCCAGCAGACACTTGAGATAACGAGGGTAGTCAACGTCATTATTAAAGCTGGGGGCTGTGCAGTCTGTACAGGTGATGCTATCTTGACCGGACATCGCACTCCCCAGTTCGATGCTTAACTGGCCGATGTCACTGATGTCTGGCGTTCCCTGGGTCTTGCTGGATACCTGGGTCATGTGGCAGCAGAAGGTGGCGAGGTGCTGGGCCGTGAGGAGCTGCTCCGTCTGCGGCTCCTGCAGCCCGGTCCGCTCTGTCACGTTCATGTCCACGCAGGAGTTGGTCGGCACCACCGCAGGGTTACTCTGCCAGACGGGACAGAAGACAAACAGCTGGTCATAACTAACACCCAGCACCAGTACAAAGTTTGTGCATTGAGCAGCACTACTGATATTTATCATCTAACATGGGGAAATCCCAAATGGAGGCCTTTAGGCTGTCTGCACAGGCGGATGCACAATACAGCATCATGAAAATTCACATAAGCTGTTATAATTGGCAGATACCCTTACAAAAAAAAGTCATGTGAAAACCCACATGTCAATGCAAATTTCCTTTGTGGTAGGTGAGGCTATGTAGTATAGGTAGGCTGTCTTGTCTCTAAAATCTGCTTTTCCTGATGTTTATCCCATATTCTGTTCTATGGTTGAATTAGATCTAGGGTTAGAGTTAGGCTCATTCTCTGTAAAGTCCTTTGAGACATGCATGTGATTAAGGGCTATATAAATAAACAAAGCTGAACTTTAAAAAAAAAAAATGTCACGTTGTATTCTGACATCACATGTTTTTACTTCAGATGTGAAAATTTCAACGTGAACATTTTTTCAGGTTTTAGCCTGCCAGATATGACAATACTTGTTTCACATGTGAAACCCTAATTTCACATGCAGAAAGAGAGTTCACAGGTGAAAATGTCATTTTCACATATAGGAGAAAGGGAAATTTCACATGTCCACATAGGCTATATGAAAACCTATATGTGTCCAAAAAGCATATGTGCTTTGAATTCACATGCAGGTTTTCACATGCGGCTAAGGTTAAATTCAACAAAACATAGCTCACCAGATGGGTCAGAGTTTCCTGTGTCCGCTTCTGAATTTCCAAAATGGTTAATTTCGCCCGGCCAGATGTTGTGCGTCCGTTTGTCATAACCCCACTGGCTGGTTGGGCAGCAAGGAAGGCCAGGAGGATGAAGACTGCTGAATGAAAAAACACACAGATTAGATTTGTTTAACACACACACACACACACACACACACACACACACACACACACACACTATAATCACCAGCCATCATCAGTCAAGAGGTCTTAAGTGTTGAGCAACTCTTTGCCTGCAGAAGTTTAAAAGTTTTCTCTCTCTCTGTCTAAGACAAGAACAGCCAGACTCTCAAATCAGACTTCAAGATGCTTACCAGCACGCAGATCCATGACAAGTGACAGAGTATTGATCGATTAACAGAGTGAATATTAGTTCAGCAGGAGACTCTCTGATGTGACACTTTCTCATATCCATCTTTCAAAGGGATCACCTTTATTATACTCTCAGATAAAGATCAATGTCTGACTATTTTCCTCTGCGTCTCAAAGTGCTGAGGCATTAGTAATAGCTAATAGCTGTCATAGAAAACATTCATGGCTCAAGTTTACTTTTTGGGGATTTCCTTCTAAAAAAAAACAAAAAACCAAGAGGAACGTTTAAGGAGATGTGATGTCACTGTCAGTTGATGTAATTTGTAGGATTTCTTAGATATTCGACAGTGTGCCTTCAGTAATAACACAAAGTCAGCCAAAAATTAAACTATGCCTAAAACAAAAAAAATGAGTATACTTTAAATATCATTATTATTTGTACTCAAGAAAGCTCGCTTCAGTAAACACTGAGAATATAATTAATGGTACTCTTACCCATCAGTTTTGGACCTGCCCAAAATTAAAAACCCTTCTGGACTCTTCTATTTGATTAAAGCCTTTAACAAAACTATAGTGCTTGATCCATTACAGGTTATCTTTGGTTCGGTTATAGATAATCCCTTCATCAACAAGTATGAAGGGCAAGCTATTGTATCTCTCTCTGTTCTCTGTTGGTCAGACTCCTCTTCCTCCTCATGCCATTCAGGCTTACGGATCTCGGGAATGTACGATATGATATCTAATCGAGGGCTTGGAGCCAAAGGGGCGTAAAATTTTGATTAAACTTGGATCAGCTGCCGTAACCACATACTAAGCACAATATTTTAACTTTCTGTGTTATCAGATTGAGCATTACCATAAAAACAATACTGCTACAGTTTAAGTTGAATTATATTTGTTAACTTTTTTTAAAATGGCAAAAGAGTGAAATACGCCTTTTTGGCACAAACATTGTCCCAATACAGCCATGCAGAATATGGGCGTATGTAAGTAAACAATTGTAAAACACATAAATTTTAATACAAATCTAGCAATTACACTTCGATCAACACTGAAATATAAAACAAGATCAGAATGAATATCTGTATCTTGAAGTAATGCTCAGCAACTTTCACCAAGGCCTTTAAAATTGTAGGCTACATGGAACATACCAAATTGATTGATACATTTTTTCTGTTAAAAACTTTTAATAAACCTTTTTAATAAACCTCTATAGACATAAGAAACTACTTTTGAGTCTAAACTACTACTTTCTTTTCTTTTGCTAGTGTAATAGATCTTTGTAAGTGTCCCAGGACACATCACTTGAAGTGTCCTGGGACACATTCACAGACCTGTAAAACTCCTCATAACACTGAGGCAGAACTTCAGCTACCAGCAGTCTTACTATCAGAGCTCATCTTGACCAGTTCACACTCCTAACATTATGAAATAACATTTTGAATCTATAGGCCTAAGTATTTCATGGGAATATTAACATATTTACATTCATCTAATATTGACCTAGAATATTAATTAGGATATGAATAGGATACTAAAAATGATGTGATCATGCTGCCATGCTAGCATTACTCACATCAGCATGCGTTTTGAGTTGACCTAAGCGCTGTTAGAATCCTCTACCCACAATGCTTGTTTAGTGTCAAAAGTGGGGTTTTGCTTGGTGTCAAAAGGGCGTAAGTGCAGTTACAGCCTTTTGGCAGCAAACAAAACCCTACTTTTACTGTTACCGCTTTCAGTTTTTGTTTAAAACGTATGGGTCATGATTTCAGTTGTGTCCTTTTGGCACTGAAAAGATCTCACTGAGACCTTTCAATTGATATATAATCCTCATATTCGCCCAAAATCACACTTACGCCCCTTTGGCTCCAAGCCCTCGTAATGTACTATATGGAGAGGTTCAGATATAAATTCTAATGGAAGGATACCTGTATCAAAGCTGAACCACAGACTATCTCCCCATGCACCTGAAAAATGGCTGAAACAAGGCTGTCATCACTAATAATTCCTCATGCTGATTTTTTTTCTGTTGATTTCTGGGTTTTTTATAACGTTAATCTAAGACATTCCCTATTCTTCATCTATTTAAAACAATAAACAGAGTGATAAAAAAAGAATATCATTGAATAACAGTCTACAACTTTGTTGATATAGCCTGAGACAAAATGATAAATGTTGTCAAGGGAAGATGCCCCCTACTTCATTAGATTATATTAAAATCAGCCTTACTTTTTTACTTAGCTCAACATAAATGTTACATCAACATAAGAAAATAATCTTTGTTTTCATTACTTTTACTTTATTACTTTTCAAACCTAGAGATCTTGTTATATTCTCTGAACAAAGTTAGTTTGCTTTTAGACTGATAAAGTACATTTCTCACCACAGCTGTTATAATGATATTATCGATTACTGTCCCTTTGCATTACCCTCCCTTTACATATGTACATCCTTAACAAAAAACGTATTAATGCTTATTTCTTAATATCAAAAAATTTAACTCGGTGTTTCTTTGGAAATGCCGTCTGCCAACACTGAGATGAGCCAACTGTTGCCACCCAAGAAAATCAAGTTTGGCACATTCTAGTGGTCATGAGATGAATTATTGAATTAGGTGTGTGTGTGTGTGTGTGTGTGTGTGTGTGTGTGTGTGTATGTTTTGTGTGTTTATAAACCATGCACTCAGATTTATTTACTTATTTTGTTAATTTATTTGTTTGTATGGCTTTTTTTTTTTAATAAAGAATAGACTTAGGCCCAATAAAGATCAGAGATCAAGTGCTTAAATGTTCTGGGTACATCAAATAATATAAAACATCAAATAATTGAATGTCAAACCAAGACACAAGCAAAATAATTCAACAAAAATCAATAGAAATGCTAATTAGAAACATCTTGTTTTATCATCTGTAAGGCTTTAAAAGTTGGGCTCTGTTTCCCAAAAACATCTTCTCATAGACTTTTCTTCCTTTCTTCCTTTCTTTCTTTCTTTCTTTCTTTAGCATCACAAATTACCTGTCTATAAAAAGAATTACTTCTTTCGTATTCTTGCAGTAAAATAAAGGAGGAAACAACTGAAGCTGAATTGAAACCTTTCTTTACTTTACAAAAAATCAAGTTCACCAGTCAGAGCTGAGCAGCGCAAGGCTGACAATCAATGTGAAAGAGACCATTCAAGATAAATAAAATAAATACAAACAACAATAGATACATGAGGAAATGAACGGGTCAATAGATAGATAAATAAATAAATCGTTGACATAAACGTTTTAAGCGGTTGTCAGAGATTTCTGGAAGCCCTCCATCCACTGCCTGACTGAATGTAAGATCCTGTAGCCCACTTTCTTCCTGTCGAACCCATTCGTAGGTTCCTCATACGGGACGCTGCACAAACTTGAGTTTCGCTGTTCAGCAAACACAGAAATTGCTTCTCTGAACTGAGTGACAAACTGTGTGGTGTTGATGAATTCTTTTGAGTCCGATAGAAAGAACTCCTCGATGATTTTTGGAAAATGAGTGCCAAGGTAGATGCTGATCGCACAGGCAGAGGCACAGACTTCTTCGGTGGTGTTCGTTTTCACAGGCAGAGTTATCCCCGCCATGGGCTTGAACTCGTTTGTGTTTGCTGTTGCTCCGTAAGACTCCTAGAGAGGAAATTAGTCTTATTATTATTAATTGTGTTAACCAGAGGTGGAAAGTAACTTAGTACATTTACTCAAGTACTGAATACTTAAATACAATTTTGAAGTACTGGCACTTTGTGAGACTTTATACTTTTACCCCACTACATTTCAGAGGGAAATATTGGACTTTTTACTCCACTACATTTATCTGACAACTGGAGATTCTAGTTACTTTGCAGAATAAGGTTTTACATGCAAAACATACAATAAGCTCATCAAATATGCTGCATTGTTAGAGTTTAAACTCCCCGACAGTATACGGAGCAGTTAGACCTACAACATGAAAGTACTTCTTACAGGTTAATGAATCAGAGTGTAAAATTATTGATTCATTAACCTGTAAGAAGTATTTTCTGAAAAGAGTGTTCTTCAGAATGAGTGCTTTTACTTTTGACAAGTATTTTTCCATTATGGTATTGCTACTTTTACTTCAGTAAAGGATTTGAGTACTTCTTCCACCACTGGTGTTAGCTGTTCTCAGTGGGCTGAAATGTTTACTCAACCTGAAGTGGAAAGGTTGCTGACTTTGTATAAAAACTTTATATAAAATCAAAATCACTGGCTAATTGCTAATGCAGACTTCACTGTCATCACATTCAAATGCATACATCCAAAACATAAAATACATTGTGTTTACTTACTAGAAATTTATTTTCCATATTTTTTATATTGATCGAGAGCATCTGTATGGTCCTGCTGAGCGCTTCTGCTTGTTGAGTGGGAACTGGGAGCGAAACTGTGACGCACATCTGCATCATTACTATACAGGCAAGCAGGAGCTCTGTAAGTTAAAACAAAAAAATATTAAGTTATCCAGCCTCCGGTTAAACTGGAATCAACATCAGTGAGATTATACTTTGAGAGGAAATAATAGACTGGAATATACTAGACTATAAGGCCTTTGGTGGTTTTTGTAACATAGAATCAAGCCGATTTTAGATGGCACTTTCCCTGTAGACTTCACTGTCCCTCAGTTGTCAGGCTGCCACCATGAGGAAGTAAATTGTTGATCAAGTAGGATCACATCTCGACTAATTCACATACTTTCCTGACAAACACATTTACAATACTCCTAAAGACACAATACAATTACAAATGTAACTTTCAAGCAATAGAAATAGAAATAAATTGTATTGTTTTGGTTTGGAAAAAGGCTTACCTTGAGTGAAAGGCATGGTGTGATTTGTGTTCGTCACCCGTTGTGTTAACGCTCATACGTTTGACCATATTTATCTCCAAAGATGGGACTTTTCGCCGTATGGAATCAGTTATCCGATGACTCAATTGGCATTATCGTCCAAATGATCTGGTAGTAAATGTTTCTGTATCGTACATCTTACCACAATATTGGTTTTATGTGGGGCAGCAATGCAAACTGCCAAGAACTTATCATGGCAAATTTGATGTTTATCAGTAGGATGACAAAACTAGCAAACTCCTTTGTTTGAAGAGGTCTAACTGTCGTTTACCATACGATCTTAAACCCAGAAAATCAAAAGACTGCGGCAGTTAACTGGAAATTATTATTGTTAGGCCACTTTGACTTAATTTGGGATTTAAGATATTGCTTTTTTATTTCTTTGCCAAGCTTTTCTCTCTGATCATTCTCTGGTCACAGGAATATTGCTTTGGCTCTGACCTTTGCACCTTACTCTTGGTTGTTTGTAAAGTTGCTGCTGCAGGAATTTAAGTTTATTCTTCTGTTGCACTCATTGAAAGTTGCTCTGGATAAGACTGTCAGATAAATGCAAAAAAAATGTAAATGTAAATGTTGGACTGAGGTTTAGAGAGTGCAGACAGACCCACAAACAACAATGTTTCTCCAGGTCTCCCACATCAAAGTGATAGAAATGTAACAGAGAAATGAAATCACTCTGTGCATACTTTTACTGCATAACAAAAACATACATAATCACTCAAACCACAGCCTGGGTCATGCACAAAAATGAAAAAAATGTTGTTTCTTTTTTTTTTTTTTTGCCTTGCAAGGAATCTTCATCTAAATCTTGGCTGTCAAGTCAAATCGTATTGAGATGATGTCATAGATTGTTTCATTTTGAGTTGAGACTTTTATGTAATGACTTGATATCTAATTTCTTGGTAGCTCAAGTTTAAAGTAATTATTACAATCTTTTTGCATTTCAATACATGATGACAGTTCGTTGTAGTTTGGTAGCCAAAGCATCATCATCATCAAAGGCATTAAAGATAACCACTTTCACAGTTTCTGAGGTTAAAGCACTTCAAAAATGTCATTATTTTTTTGTAGATTTATTTTATGGTTATCTGCTTTATTAGATCTTTTAGAGTGTCAGGAAACAGAGGAACCGGATGATGTACCACAACGGTTTTGAGCCTTATTTAAGCCGCCAACATGAATACATGGTGTGCAGCTTAGCCTGCTGATCCAGAGAGATTTTAACATTTGCTTGAAGAAAGCAAATGATTTACCTACAGGGATCAATAAAGTGTCACATTATTATGTTTATTTTATTATGTGCATTATGTGTTTAAGTTTGTGACTAATACAAGTTATGGGACGCTCAGAATTTGCTAAAATGACTCGGTCAGGTGATCTTAATCTGTCCAGATGCTCTTTACACCCTGAAATGAAATGGCCATGTGTAAAAAATATGTTTTTGATCGATCTAAAACAGTGAACACCACTCAGTCACTCGACAGTGAGCTGAGTCAGCGGCAGGTAAAATGTCTTACACAGATCCTTGGGTGAGGGCCCCGTCTGTCCCGGCCGCCAGGGAGCGGCAGTGAGCGCAGATCATACGGGTGCATCTGATCTGGGCTAGGGATCCGTGATGTGCAACTGTTCATCTGATAGCGTGCCGGTATCCTCAGATTGAAACTGTCTGTGCTTCAACCTCAGACTCACTGTTTCATTTTGCATCCAAAATAAAGAGCAGTGAATCAAATCAGGAAAATGCATCACTGTCAAAACAGACTGCCATGTCAGCAGTATGAATACAAATCTGTGCTGTACTCAGGAAACAAACAGATCAAAGTGGTTGCTGCCTCACAGATGCAGCCCGGCCCTGCACAGAGCCTGAAGTCCTGACATGGTGTAGTGTTCCTGGTGTGAGCCCCAGCTGTTGCCAGGCAACAACCGTTTGTAAACAGCCAGCAGAGACCTTTTAAGTGACAAAGACTGAACAATGCACTTGAGCATATATATTAATTATATGGCTAGATACTGTGTGTTTCTCTCTGCATTTCATGGGAACACATCCATCTGAACTTCTCTGTTAGTAAGTTATGGGCTCCCAGACACTTTCTTCTGTGTTGGAGCAGCAGCTTCGCAGCTTGTGTCTCAGCGACTTTCCATGTGGACACGGCAGTTGGGTGAGTTCATTTCAACTGTAAAATTTGCTGCAATGTTTTCTTGATTAGATACTTTGCTTTGTCCAATATATAAGCATACAGAAACGCAATAACAAAAAAAAGATGTAAAAGTACCAAAAACAGAACACATAGACACCCCCTACCCACTCCCGCCTCCCCAGCCCACCCAACACAAACACACCAACAAACAAAATGCCAGATTACAAATGAAGTATATAACATGGATGACTGTTAATTGTCCATGCATGTCAGATTAGGCCGTGTCAACAGAGTCTATAGCTGCCACAACAGAATGTCCACAAGATCTAAAACTGTCCTTGTTACTAATACCTTTACATACATATACATTACATACTGTACATATAAGCACTCCTTTGTCCCCCTGTCCATCAAAGCTCTAAACAACAACTAATCCCACACATATGCCAATTTATGAATGTATGTAGCATATACTATATAGACATGTACACTACCAGCCAAAAATTTGGACACACCTGATTGAATGTACTATGTTCTTCATTATCTTAAAGCCATTTTGATCTAAAGACTTATGCTTAAATGCTTGAAATTTGGACAAATATAAATAGTGAAGTTGATGCCTTTGTATGAATTTCTTTCCAAAGCCTTTGCCTTTCCGTCAAGGCAAAGAGCGGCTACTTTAAAGGATCTAAAATATAAGACAGTTTTGATTTGTTTAACACTTTTTTGGTCACTGCACAATTCGATTTGTTTTATTCTAAAATGTGGAAAATAGTAAAAATACAGAAAAATGTGGTGTGTCCAAACTTTGACTGGTAGTGTATGTATGTATTGTATGTATGTATTGTATGTATGTATGAATGTATGTATGTATGTATGTATGTATGAAGTAGGTACAGCTCAACACACAGTGGGTTTTGTTGTCAGAGGAAGACCAACGGCGGTCGATCTAAAGAAGAGAGCTGTGGCTACGCGGAGCGGGACGAGGGCAGAGCGGGAGCCGACAGCGAGGAGCCGGACGCCCTCGTCGACCTGCTGACCTGCCCTCGCTCCCCCTGGCACCAAGAGGCGTCATGGAGTCCCGAAGCCCCGGCCCTCAGACAGCTGTGTGTGCTGACGCCTCAGCGCCTCGATGGGGACTTCATCTTCAAATACTTCAGCACTCTGCGCATCGTGGACAAGGGTGTGAGTGTCCAGATTTCACTTTTCTTTACACCCAAATACAGAAAAAAAAACAATCAATCAATCAATCAATCAATCAATCGTATATGTATGACATAGTATAGGATGTATATGATGTGTATATGTATGATGTAGTATGGTATATGACATGTATGGTATGTGAAGCCCTTGACTGTGATAAAGGGCTATATAAATAAACAACAACAAGACAATCAATCAATCAAAACTTTATTTATAGAGCACTTTTCCTACAAATTAATGCAATTCAAAGCAGATAAGACAGGAAATGGATGGAGGTTGCAGCAATAGGGTCCAATACACAGAACAGTTAGAGGTAAAACAAAAGAATAAGATAACACAAATAAGAAAAATAAGATGTTATTAGCACTTTCTTAGTCTTTGCACTTTATTTTATTACTACTGTGTGTACAGTATGTGTTTCCTGTGTTTTTATGCTGCACCTGAATTGCCCTTCGGGGACAGTAAAGATTTTTTGAATTGAATTGAATTGAATTGAATTGAATTGAATTGAATTGAATTGAATTGAATTGAATTGAGATGAGCTAAAACATTACAAACATGACATACTTAGTTAAAAGCCAGAGCAAAAAGGTTTTGAGCTGGCGTTTAAAAATGTAAATATTATCCACTTTCCTCACTCAATAAATACCTACTTTGCTACTTTTGTACGATTGTGAAACTTTATAGTTATTTGATCTCTGTGCATGCGGATCAGGTGTCAGTCATCGATGATGGCCTGTTGAAGTTCTCCAACCTCGAGGAATTGGTGCTGAGTGCCAACAGCATCTCTGAGTTACCTGCAGGGCATTTTCCCTGCTCTCTGAGAGTGAGTCACATTCCTACACAAGCTGGAAATAAAGGTTACCTTGAATGAGCTGTACACCCGGTCAAAGAGATAAGGTTCACTGACACCGTAATGATTCAAAGTTCCACCAGTGCTGATGTTCACAGGGTCTTTGGCATTTTCCATTAAATAGTGAATCAGTTTCTTGTTAATTATGAAGAGTAGTAGTTTATCAGATGATCAGATTCACCTGTTTCCACTGCAAAAGCCTTGTCATAATTAGCACTTATGTGCCTGTCACAGATTTTGGAGCTTCGTGCCAATCGGCTGTGTGGTTTTGACAGTCTGAGCAACCACCAACTTCCATGCCTACAGTATCTCGGTCTCGGTTCAAACAATCTGGGTTCCCCTGAAGACATCCACCACCTCGCAGGGAAACACTGGTTAGTCATTACGTACATTAAGGAAACTGCTCCCCCTCCCCCCCAACTTTCTTTTTATTGGAGTTTCTGGTACAAAACAGACACCATCCCCATACATTTCCTCCAATCTGAAAAATAAATATATATAAATATATTGGATATCTTCAAGTGCTGAGAAATATATAAATAAACAAATAAGATTAAAAAAAAATGGATTTATCGCATTTAGAAAATGTTGCCATATTGCATAAAACCTCCCGTCATTCGCCCTCAATGAGAACTTAATTTTAACTTAATTTTTAACTGATCAGGGCTGAGTAAGTTGCTTGTTTCCAGTTAAGTAGCCTAATATCAGTCTACTTGCTAAAAGTGTAAAAAATTCAATCATATTATATTGACTGTTTGAGGGAAAACGGTTTTATTGTTTGTCAGATAAGATAATTTCACATTCATGAGTTTTCATTGTGGGTTTTTGCACCTATGTGATGCATTCACTACTATCTACTATCACACCTGTAGAACCAACACTATTTATTTTGTTAGTGATGAAACGGAATACTATTAAGTATGTAGTGGGCAATTTCCATGGAAACTGAAATGTAGAAACCCTTTGATCCCACCTACAAGCACCACATCTACTAGAAATTGGTTTCAGGGGGAGCAAAAGTCTGAATTTGTAGTATGAAACTTAGAAAGTTTTGCTGTGGATGACACTTTGCTCTAGTTTTGTGGCCTACAGGATGCACGGCGCCTTAAATGACTGCAAGTAATCAGATTATGTAAAGGTGTGTCAGACTAATGTCAAAGCATCATCATCAAAGGCATTAAAGATAACCGTGGTTCACTTTCACAGTTTCTGAAGTTGGGTGTAGGCTTCATTCTTTTTTTTTTTCTATCTTTATTTTATGGTTATCTGCTTCATTAGATCTTTTAGAGTGGCAGGAAACAGAGGAAATAGATGATGTACCACAAACGTTTTGAGCCTGATTTAACCCGACATTTTGAAGACAACAATTTGAAACATATAAAAGCTTTTTACTATTTCAAAATGGCTCCTTTCTTTAATGTGCATAACGATAGTGCAGAACTGTAAAGCGGCTTCATATATTTTACGTGCACGTTACTAGGTTTATGTTTGAATAAAAAGTAAATCCAGCTTGAACTCTTCAGCACCACTGCAGTGCAAGATACGGCTCTTCCTGTCACCAGACGGCAACCCGCCTATCAACAATAGATATTTTCTCTCTTCTTCTACTCTGTGTTTCACCTCAGGCCGAAGCTGGTGTCTCTGGACCTGAGCGGGTGTGAGTTCGAGGCACAGCGGGTCCTGGTGGAGGCCCTGGCCACGCTGCCCTGCCTCAGGACCCTGCTGCTGGAGGGAAACCCCCTCACCCTCGCGCCCTCCTACCCGGGCTTCACCCTGGACGCTCTGCCCCGGCTGCTCTACCTGGACGCCTCGCGGGTCACTCCCGAGGAACGGCATCGCTTCAGGGGCTTGGCCGAGATGAGCGGTGAGACTGTCAGCAGCGAGCGAGTGTCACTTATAATACTATTTCAAGCAAAAGAGTGCCATTGAATAGAAAGCAGGGAACACTAGTAGGGATGGGACGATATGCTTATCCCATCCCATAATATACTGAGGTGTAGCTGGACAGTGGCTTTGTACATACAGTAGTAGTCTATACAATTTTGTGTACAAGCTGCATGTGCTGTGTGCAGTCTTGCTGGTTAAATTCAGAATTTAAAAGGCGGAGCTTTGACCTGTAAAATGAATATTTTGGAGTTTGATCCTGTTTCTTTCTTATTTGCCAACACTTCCTATCATTTCCTCAGCATGCAGCTTTGTCACAGTGTACATATAAGGACAAAGATACAGCCATCGGCCACTTTATTAGGTACACCTATCTAGTACCGGCTGGTCATCTATTTCTGTAACCCATTTATCATAAGGTCCAACAGCTTGTGTGTTGTGAGATGCCCTTCTGCACTCCACACTGTTATTGGAGCATTTGTGGCCTTTCTGTTAGCCTGAACAAGTCTGCCCATTCTCGTCTGACCTCTGACCTCTCTCATTAACAAGCTGTTTTCACCCACTGGATGTTTTTTGTTTATTGCACCATTCTCTATAAACTCTACAGACTGTAGTGCGTGAAAATCCCAGGAGGGCAGCTGTTTCTGAGATGCTGAACCAGCTTAGATCGCTTAGATCGCGCATCTTGCCTATTCTAATGTTTAGTCGAACAACAAGCTGAACCACTTTGTGTCTACATGCTTTATATATTGAATTGCAGCTGTTCGATTCGCTGTTTGGAGGAGCAGGCTATTTACCTTAACGAGCAGGTGTATTTAATAAAGTGGCCAGTGAGTGTATGTCCGAGTAACATGACAAAATGCTGCGTTGTTCCTCTCTCACAAATGTCTCCACGCTCCACTTGTTTATTTCAGTTCAGTTCAGTTCAAATTCAGTATCATCTCATAACCAAATAATGTAAAAGTCTGTATATCAAAAACAGCATCACATTAAAAGCAAGTCAGGATTTGGCATTTGTAAGTGACTCCGTGTCTCATGTTTGACCTTTGAACTCGTCCTCATGGGGTCTGCCTGTCAGAGTTAAGAACGGCAGTGGTGGAAAGTAACTAAGTACATTTACTCAAGTACTGCACTTAAGTACAATTTTGAGGTACTTGTACTTTACTTGAGTATTTCCATTTTATGCTACTTTGTACTTATACTCCACTACATTTTAGAGGGAAATATTGCACTCTTTACTACATTTGATCATCTTTATAAAATAATATAAAATAGCATTGTTATAGATTAGACTACCCAAAAGTTTAGCTAAATTGTTAAGATTAGCTTTACGTTGACAACTTTAAAATGCTGCTTACATGTACATGTATGTCAATAAATCAGTATTAATATTCCAATAATTTATGAAAAATATAACTCTCTAAATGGGGACAGTTTGCATAATGAGTACGTTTACTTTGATACTCTAAGTACATTTTGCTGCCAATACTTATGTACTTTTACTTAAGTAAGATTTTGAATGCAGGACTTTTACTTGTAATGGAGTATCTTTACATTGTTGCATTGCTACTTTTACGTAAGATAAAAGATCTCAGTACTTCTTCCACCACTGAAGAACGGCCTGACGCGTGGAGTTGACTCTGTTAAGGTCATTTTCTGCTGACAGATCTGATAGCGGACGGGGCAGCAGCCTCAGTGGATGTGCGCAGGATGAGGGGAATCCCAGACCCCCAGATGAGTGTGGATAACAGCACTCCAGACTTCCCTGTTGTCACCTACAACTATTTTGTCACATACGAGTTTCTCAGTCATCAAGCATCTGATAACAAGGTGTCATATCCTTTTTCAGACTTTTCTGCCACTTTTTTTGTTTCGGTGCCCTTGTGTTGTGAGGTAACAGCTCTCCTATTTGAACCCTTACAGAAAAGCCACATGTGAAAACCCACATGATAATAATAAAAAATAATGATAAGTTTAATTTATAGCACCATTCATACACAGAACGCAACTCAAAATGCTTTACATAAAATAGATTGATTAGATGTGAATGCTATTTGGACACGTCGGCTTTTTGGACACGTCGGACACGTCTGAAGTAAAAACGAGTTTTTACTTCAGATGTGAAAATTTAAATTAATAGTTTTTTTTTTTTTTCACATGAACATTTTTTCACGTTTTAATGTGAAAACTGAATTTCACACGCAGAGAGACAATTCACAGGTGAAAATGTCATTCAAGGGACATTTCACATGTTCACATATGAAAACCAACATGCGTCCAAAAAGCACATGTGGTTTGAATTCACACGCGGGTTTTCACATGTGGATTTTTTTGTCAAAAACCTTTAACAAAATGTGGAACGTGTCAAATAAGGAGCTCAGATCGAGGACAAATGTCCCCAGAAACATTGCACAGACAAAGAACAGACACAGTAAAAAATAGCATGGAAATAAAGATGTTATTTTCTTTGAACTATCCCTTTAACATGCCTTTTGTGTGATGTTGTGCTCACAGCGAGCCAACAGTGAATCTGTATTTGACGCAGTAGCCACAGTGCATGCGAAGGAAGATGACGCTACAGCTTTGATGATGAACAAGGACGAAAAGTCCCATGATATCACACAAGGTAATTACCCAGCTCCTTCATTTGACCTGCACACGGTTCAAGCCCCCTGGTGTGACACTGCAGCTTACTTGTTGTGATCAATAAGAGTGTATACTGTATATAAATATATATATTACACAAAACAAGCAGAAACATTGATACAGCACAAGCAAAACTTTACTGAGGGTTGTTCGAATGGACAGAGGGAGACAGAGAGAGAGAGGGAGGGAGAGAGAGGGAGAGAGAGGAGCGTACAAGCCAACCAAGAGAGTTGTGACAGGGTTAGGAAATTTTGCTAGTTTTGTGTTATGAATTGAACTAACTTGGTAATGCCTCAGGTTCAGGTTCTGATGCCGGGAGGGGCTTTTTCTTATCAGGCTCTGTGGAATTTACACAGCTGCCTTCAGGGAAATGCACAGGCAGAACGCCCGCTGGAACAGGATGACTAGACTGACCATTTATCAGCAGTGATATCTGTTCTAACTTAAACTTACTGCTCAATTAGTTGTTTATATTCAATCAATGTTTCTCTGACTTTCCATATCTTTTTCTGTTTCTGTGTTGTTTATTTCTGCACATTCTTTACCCCCCAATCTTTAATCTGGATCTTTTACTAATTCCCTTTTCTGCAGTGTTGAGACACAGCACATCAAAGCTGGCATGGGCCGAGTGCATGGACTTCACCCACACAAGTTCTCATGTTGTTGGTGATCTGGGTTCCTTCAAGAGGTTCCTCAGTCGAGGACTTTGTCTTGGGATCGAGGAGGAAAAGGTACAGAAAATAAAGCTGGTGGATGATTTAGATGCCAAGGGTCACAGCACAGACGTTGCTGCCATTTGACAATATCAATGCATCACATTTTAGGTCTTGTCATGGCCTGCGCCTTCTGTAGAAGTCCCAGAAGCCAAACCCAGCCAAACCCCCAAAGAGAAGAAAGGAGGGAAAGGGAAAGAAGTGAGCTCATCATTTTGTTCTCATTGAATCAAAAAATTAAGAGAATATGGGATGTTCACACTCAGCTGACCAGTAAGCAGAAGGTTGCCGGTTTGATTCCCGACATCGACAGGA
>NW_027283226.1:0-26863 GCF_046629955.1 Centroberyx affinis | reverse complement strand
GGAGAGGAGAGGAGGAGAGGAGAGACACTTTGACAGGAGATGTTCTTTAGTGAAACATCTCACTACAAAATGGAGGAAGAAGTAAAATCATGTGAAAACACTTCAGCTGCCTCTGATCCCAACAGACACACAGGAGAGTGACGCTGCCCCCTGCTGGCCACAGCTGGAACTACATGGAGTCAACAGACCTGATGTGTGTGTATGCATGGATGTTTCTGTTCATTTGCACATTTCTGCTGTTTTATTCTGTTTTTATGTAAAGCATTTGAACTGCTTTTGTATGAGATGGTGCTATACAAATACATTTGAATTGAATTGAATTAATTAAAACATAAACACAGAGCAGACACATGAAACACATGAAATGAGGTAGGAAACTAGATTAACAAATTGATGCAATAGAGAAATAATAATACATAGAAATCAATAAATAATAAATAATAGTTTATGTATTGTGACATCACAGTCACGATGACTAGGAGCCGCTTGTTTCAGGTTTCCAACCACATGTAACAAGGAAAGCACAGGAGATTCATACACAAAAACCCACATACATGTTGTGTGGTGTGTACAGAAACACACAAACACATGCGGACAGAACACGCAGCTCATCAAACTAAACAACAGAATGGGTAAAGAACAGGGAACATACTGAATGGCATTATGGGCGCAATTCACCCCCTTGTCTTTCTGTCCCCCTGCCCCCCCTGACCCCCCTGACCCCCCTGACCCTCAGAATAGCTTAATAAATGTAATTCAAGATAAGATAAGATAAGATAAGATAAGATAAGATAAGATAAGGTACCTTATTGATCCCCTTGGGGAAATAATAGTAATTCTTAACTTTGTGTATGTTGGCACATTAGCGGGTATAATGGAGATTGTAATACAAATCATGGTGAAGTTGGCACTGACTGTGGCTACAAATATGTTTGTTCATATTCTTGATGTACAATTACAATTACAATTTCACATTTGGCAGACGCTTTTATCCAAAGCGACACGTGAGATTTTCATACAACACAAGCAAGGTTCTAGTTAGGAGAGAACAACGAGTGTAAGAGCTATAAAGCTAAGTTCTGGTCCAACAGGACAGAGGTGCTACAAGGCAGTGCTATGAGGCAGTGCATAGAAACATTTTTTTTTTTTTTTGGTTACCCGGGCCATTAGGTGAGAAGGTATTCGCTAAAGAGCTGGGTCTTTAGCCTTTTCTTAAGTATTGAGAGGGACTCTGCGGATCGAATGGAGTTTGGTAACTCGTTCCACCACCGAGGAACCACAGAAGAAGAGTCTGGATAGAGACTTAGGGCCTTGCTGTGGAGACAGCATCAGGCGCCGCTCCTTGGCAGAGCGTAGTGAGCGGGAGGGAGCATAGACCTGAACGAGGGAGTTCAGGTCGGTTGGAGCCGTTTTGGTTATTGTTTTGTAGGCGAGCATCAAGGACTTGAACTGGATGCGGGCGACTGGGAGCCAGAGGAGGGAGATGAACAGCGGTGTGACATGTGCTCTGTTGGGGGTGAAGACCGGACGCTCCGCCTGTTCTGGATCATCTGCAGAGGTTTGAGCTACATGCCGGAGCCCTGCCAGGAAGGAGCTGCAGGAGTCAAGGCTGATATTACAAGAGCCTGAACCAGGAGTTGTGCTGCATTCTCAGACAGGTAGGGTCTGATCTTCCTGATATTGTACAGAGCAAATCTAAAAATGTACACTCTGTACATCACCACTCTCTTTTTATATGTTTGTATGTTGTAATTTATGCTGTGTCTGCTGGCTGCAAGACAAATTGCCCCTCAGGGATAATAAAGATTTCTCTACTTTCACAAAAGTCAGATCCTGTCTTTCCTTCGCTGATCTTGAGAAAGTGATTCATTCCTTTATCACCTCACGCTCGGACCACTGTAATTCTCTGTGTTCTGGTCTAAGTCGAAGCTGCCAGGTTTCTTACTAATTCCACAAAGCAAGATCATATCAGCCCCGTGTTAGCCCTCTTTACACGGCTACCTGTTGAATTCAGAATCAAATTTAAGATCTTACTGATCACTTTCAAGGCTCATTCTTCCCCAGCGGCGCTGCCCGCGGTCCTGCCTGCCCCCCCTCGCCCAGGAGCAGGTAGGTCTTTCCTGAGTGTGAAATGTTGCCCTGGTAACGGGCCGTCTCTCGTCAAAGGGGTTAATATAGACGCAAACACCAAAGTCATCAGAAACAGTGAGAGAAAAACATGTTAAAACTATTAAAATGTTTGCAATCTTCACAAGATTCTGTTTCCACAGACTTTCCAACAGCCTGAAAGTGAGCAGCAGTGAGTGTTGTGAAGCTTCAGCACCCTCTGCAGGCTGGTCCAGGTAGAGAAGCAGAGAGCAGAAAGGCTTCTGACCCAGTTCAGTTTGGAGCTTTAAACAGTCAGAAGTGCTGCTGTCTGTCCTCAGAACTGCAGTTCTACCTGCTGCCACATTTAGGACACATGCAGCAAGACAGACAGAAAGAGAGTTTTCCTAAATATCCTTCTAGATCAGTGTTTCTCAAACTTTTTCAGACCAAGGACCACTTAACCAATAAAAAAAAACTCACGGACCACCTAACTCCCCAAATATCCCCAAAAACAATAGGCCTACTTCAACAGTATATTACAAATTACAGCCTAAATTAAATGACAGTTTTACATATAGCATAGCCTACTCACTCATCATTGTCTCTGTTGCCATATTAATGGGAAGAATGGTGCTGCTTATTCTGAGACATCAGCGAAGCAATGTCTGGCTCCAAACTGGAGAGTTTTAGTCTCATATCGGGCCCCACATTGATCCGGTTGCGCTGCTTTGTTTTCAGACCAACAAATGTGGAAAATCCAACTTCACAGTTGTAGGTGGTTGGAAACGGCATCAGCACTTTCAGAGCAGAGTCAGCCAGCTCAGGATGCTCAGGTTGGATGTGGACCCAAAAATCTGTCAAACATTTCTCTCTGAAAGTCGTCTTCAGTGTCCCATCTGATGCGATGTCCACAAGGCTGTCAACTTCTCTTGGTGGAAGCTTGGAACTGACATGTTCGATGTGTGTTTTGTCCCCAAATGGATTTCTGATCCACTCAAAGCCTGCGTCTAATTCTGGGAAATATCTTCCCAATTGCAAGTGAAGGCCTTGCAGATGTTCCTTGACTGCAACTGTGTCGCCATCCAGCTCCTCTTCGGCAGCGAGGAGAAAATCCGCGAGCGTCGGGAAACAATCCAATTCTTGGCGATCGAGACGGGCACACCACAATTCCATCGTGAGGCGTGCGGCTTTAATTTTGTCCTGGACATTGAAGACTGTGACGGTTTTTCCTTGCAGCGCTAAATTCAAAGTGTTGAGAGTGCTGAAAACATCAGCCAGGTATGCCAATTTTGCGAGCCATTGGAAATCATGCATTCTGTCATACAGTTCATCACTATGATCCAGGAATAACTTGACCGTCTATTTGAACCGCAGTTCAAATAGACGAACTAGCAAGCGAACTTCAGTATGAAAAATAGGTTTTGTGTGTTCGCTTCCCATTTCTTCACACAGAGCTTTAAAAAGACGTGTGTTCAGTGATTTGCTTTTGATTTTAACTATTTTCAAAGACTCGTCCAGTACTGTTTTGAGTTGTTCTCTGTGAATGCAACAGTGTGTTGTTGTGGCGGACGGTGCTACTGTCTGTACTCGTGCTGCTAGTTCCTTCTGTTTTCCAGTCATAGCAGTTGCACCGTCTGTGCAAATGCCAACGCATCTTGTCCAGTCGAGGTTATTCTGCCCAATGAAATCATTGAGAGAGTCAAAAATTGCTTCTCCTGTGGTGTTGGTCGGCAGGGAACGACAAAAAAGAAATTCATCATGCACTCCGCCAGCATAAATGCACCTTACAAAACACAGCAGATTTGCCTCATTCCCGATGTCGGTGGACTCGTCCAATTGAAGTGAGAAAAATTGGCTTTGGCGTAAACGTGTCACCAGCTGATCTTCAACATTTTCAGCCATAGATGTTATGCGCCGCTGGACGGTGTCATTGGACAGAGGTACCCTGTTAATTTAATCGCTTGCTTTCCCCCCAAACAATATGTTAGCCATAATCTTCGCAGCTGGTTTGACTAAATTCTCACCTATTGAATGAGGTTTTCCTGTTTTCGCGATCAACAGGCATACCCTGTATGAAGCCTCTGTAGCCTTCGCATTTTCCCCAGGTGCAAAAAACTGTGAGGCCCCCTTCGTCATGTGTTTCTTAAGTTCATCGCGTTTTCTCTCAAAAAATCCAGTAGGTTTCCCCATGTACTCCTTGTGTTTAGTTTCAAAATGCCGCTTGAGCTTAGCAGGTTTCATAGCCTCATTAGCCAACGTTTAATTGCACAAAACACAGTGTGGTTTGGGATCCTCCTCATCCCCAGTCCAAAAAAAATCTGAATTGTATGTAGTCGCTGTGGTATTTTCGTTTCACTTAAGCACTGGATTTTCCCCGTTCATGCCGAGTTTCACAACTTTGAGGGTTTTCGTTTGACGGCAAACCCCTGTCCTGGGACTCAACGGCAATGCTCGCTGAACCGCTTGCATCAAGTCGTTGCACCTTGCTTGTTGTGTCAGTTGTGTTGGAGGTTTCATTTGATTTTCCTTTAATTGACCCTGTCTTAAGCCACCGATCCATGATGTTGTCCGTTGTCCGTGTTTGATAGTTAATAGGCTACTGATAACTGGTGAAATTTAGCACAATCCCAAGGTAGGCTAACCGTAAGCTTCATTCCCCATTTCCTTTCAATGTCACACGGATCATTTTTGACGTAAATCGTAAAACATAAACTGTAAACTGGCGTAGCTATGTTATGTGCTGAAGTCCGACAACACCGCAAAACAGCCAATTCAAATAATAATGTTTGAATTTACATATGAGTTGATCTAATATTGAAAACAACACATCTATGCTACTCGCTACTGGGCTTTGGAGTCGCTCGCAGACAGTTTGAGAAACACTGTTAATTTAACAGTGGTTCTCAAACTGTCTGTCTCAAACGGTTTTAAATTTTAAAACATGATATTTTAACAATTCTACTCGCGGACCACAAGGGGTCGCTCGCGGACCACTCTTTGAGAATCACTGTTCTAGATGAAGACAGACCAGCCTGAGAGAGAAGACCAACCAGCCTTGGAGTGTTGTTGGCTATTTAAATATGGCGGGTTTGTGCAGGATGTCCCATGGCGCGCAATGATGACGATTCTCTCTGACCAATCAGCAGTCTGCAGTGTTTTCACGCCACCTTTTGGTATCGCCTCATATAGAACCTCCTTGGCCTCAGCTCGCTTGGAACCTCGACGGAGGTGCCGCCAAAAAAAGTAGCAGGTACCAGGTGATATGGTGCCTGGTACCTGGTACTCGCCCAGTGGAAAACCAAAAAGGCGAGTACAGTCGAGTCGAGCCGGTACCATGCGGTGGAAAAGCGGCAAAACATACAGCAGAGCATGAGATGAAGCTCAGAGCTCCATGCTGCACAGTGTCAGCATGTGAGGACAGTGAGGAGAGCTGATCATCAGGTGAAATCCCTCAGTGTTTGTAGGTGGTGACAGCCTCAACTACTTTACCTTGTAAAGTGACAGTACTCTGATTCAGTGACATAAATGACAAAAGACCATGAATTTGGTTTTGTCTGCATTCAGGACAAGCTTTATTTAGCAGAGCTGAGTCTGAACCTTGTCAAAAGCCATTTGCAGATGCTCAGAAGCCTGAATGAGGCACAATGATGAAGAACTGTGTCTTCCACATAGAAACAGAAAGCCGCATTAAGCACATTCTGATCAAGGCAGTTCATGTAAAGAGTAAATTAAAAGGTCTTGATTGTGAAGCACTTTGTAACTTTGTAAGTACTTTGTTTTATAATAGTGCTAAAAGTGCTAAGTGATAACAATAATGCAGCAGAAGAAGAAGAAGAAGAAGATAGCAAGAAGGTTCTCGGTTTGAATCTGGGCCTGGTTCTTTCTGTGTGGAGTTTGCATGTTCTCCTCATGTTCTCATGTTTCCTCCCACTGTCCGAACACATGCAGGTCGGCTGGACCGGAGACTGTCAGTTGGCTGTAGGTCTGAATGGGAGTGTGAGTGTGTTTGTCGGTCAATGTGTTAAAAAGAAACACAGCTGTAAGACTCTGTTCACCGCTCTCTACACATTTCTGAATTAGTGAGCAGCGCTGAGAGAAAGCGCCTCCATGAATAAATGAACATTCAGAGTTTAAAACAGAAGCATGACCGTTACTCTAATCTGCAGTTTATTTGAATTTAAAATGACGATGGGAAACTAAGTACTATGGGAATCTCTGAAGAGAAACAGGAGGGAAACTAAAATAATAAACGTCAGTGGATTAGAAACATTAGTGTTGTGAATTGTTTGATTTAAGCAATTAAATAAGGCAATTAATGTTTAGTTTAAATTGTATATCAAGAAATGTAAAAGATGTACCATTGACAGTATTTTCAGTTATATTATTTACAATAAATGTGACGTCATGAGAAACCTGGTAATGGTAATTATTCAATGTTACTATGGATTTATTTAATTTGAAATGCCTTGTTCAAGCTAGAGATGCTTTTATTTTGAAGTTTCAAGGAAGTAGCTGCCCTAGCTTTGTCGCTTGTGTGTATTGAAGGTGTCGGATGCAAGGTCCGCTGTTTCTCCCCTTTCAGTAAAACTGCAGTATGTTGGAGAATAAATGTCAAGTTTGAACAAAACCCGTTCTGGTCATTAAGATGAGGCTTCCACTACACAACAATTAGAAACAGATTAGAAACATTAGAAACAGATAGAAAAGCGGTGTTGGGCGGGCTCACTGCTCCCTCCGGTGGTGAGTCTGAAACCTGCAGGGAATCTGAGGAGAAACTACAACTCCATCTTCTTGTAGGAGTCAGAGGGGAGAAATTTAAAAAAAGATTCCTTCATTTACACTCTAAATCTACACTGACTGTTGTAATCCCTTCCATTTACTTTGAGATGTTTTCTTCCTTCCTTCTGTTTTTAAAATCAATAACCATAAAGATAACTCACTGCAACTCAGACACTCCAGATGAAGTATTCGCTTCAAAGTGCAAAGAGGACATCAGATCAGAATTAGATCAGTACTCTGTATCAGCAAGTACTCCAGATGAAGTACTAGTACTTGTACTCAGTCACCATCTCAGCTCTCTACTGTGCTCTATTCTATTCTAGAACAGAACAGAACAGAGCATTAGGGGTCAACAGATGCTGTTGAAAGCGTAGCGGCTCCTGCTGTTTGTAGGAGACTGCTGACAGCCTGTTTGAAGTGCAGCGCTCTTTTGATAAAGTTCATATCTTTAACTTTCAGAGTCTGGCTCACCAAACTGTAAAAACATGGCTGTGCTGCATAGAAACCAGTGAGAATCAGAAGGCAGAGCTGTAAAGACACACAGACTGACTTCCTCCACTGCAGAAAGGCTGGAACACACTCAGCAGGACGGACACTTCCTTTTCCTCAACCACTTTTTGTCTTTATTCAGTTTTTTGAGTTACAAAGAACAAAAATACAAAAGAGAAAATATAAAAATTCAGCTGTATAACACTGTTCACTTTAAAAAGCCAATTTTAAAGTAGAAAGGTTTTAGGTCTGAGCTCTTAAATGGGTTTCTTGGGCCCTGAGCTCATCAAGATTGGACCATGCAAACTTTTAATTCAAGAAAAATCTTCAACTAAAAAAATGAGAACGTTGAAGTTACACAAGGTGTTTACAGGATAGAAGTGATAAGTAACAAAATGAATAATAACAAAATAAAGCAATATACAAATGAGTTTTGTAGATGTGTGACAGTCTTATCCAGACCCGGGTCGGACCAAAACCACCAGACCGTCTCCTCTCTCCTCTCCTGTGTGGTAAAGTTGGTGGAGGTTCGGACCGTCACAGCCAGTCAGTACAAACACTCATGAAGATGAACGATAGACTCTTTAAAATCTTTTCACAAGTTTGCTTTTCCTTCCCAAGTCTACTGACTGAAGCTTCACACAACATCACAACACTAAGCTTACACATCTAAATCAATACATTTGAAGCACATAATGATCTATTGTACAGAGATTTAAAAAGAGAAACAAGCTTTCCAGCCTCAGATCTTCAGGCTGGTCTAAGAATAAAAGTTTCTCTGAAGGTAAAAGCCTGGTCTTCTTCTGTTTTCAGTGTCTCTACCAACCAGTGGAAAGCCCTACAGCTATGAGCTGCCAGCATGAGGAAAGCAGCCATGTTTTTGGCTTGACGATCACAAAGTTTTCAGTTTATCTAATGTGTTTTGAAAAGGTTTCAAGAACTGAAAGGTTGTAGAATGTTCTGAACCCAGAGAAATATGTGATCCTTCAGTTTAAGATGGGTGATACATCACTGTTAATATGTCTTTCAGTTTTTATAAATTTATTTTTAAGAGATTAATATTTAATAGTTTATTTTTTTGTTTTCTTCACTTTCTGAATTATACCCTGATGAATGTTGTTCTGACTTTCCTTTCTTAATTTCCAATGTCTCCAGTCTTAATGGGCACTTTGTAATTATCTGACATGTGGAAAATAAACATAAACATGTGGTAATATAAATTTACAATGCCTTGCCCATTTAACTGCAATACAATATTGAAATGTATATAAATTCCAAACCTGTCCCACATGAAATAACAACTACAATAACAAAACAATATATATAGCCTTTATGGCCCGAACAAATGTAAATGTGTGAGTGTAACTCTGGTGTCTCTTTCCTCTTCACAATCCCTGAAGGATTTCTCAACCTCTCCCACACTTCATACTGTAGATATTACTGTGCCAATAAATGGAAGTGAACTAATGGTAAAACTGAATCACCATGTATTAAAGTCAGACTATCATCAGATTATCATCAATATCTAAAACAATATTCAGGTCAGTAGTTAGGTGCATCGAGGTCACTGTTGTCTGTATTTCCTCCACTCTAGAGGCTCTTAGTCTGACAGGGAGTGTTGTCTTGGATTTTCATATCAACGAGTCATAACTGTGATTTCATTTGCTATGCAGCTTCACTGCTGACAGCTGATTGGCTGCATTTTAGTGATGCTGATGGACAGACATTCAACACCTGCATTACCACATGACAGACAGGGGGCGCTCTTTGTTTTCACACAGAGAAGGAGAGGCAAGATTAGCTGGGAGTTTTAATAATGTCCATTATCACAAAATGTTCTGACTTCCTTGTAAAAATATAAATGTTTTTCCTGCTGTGATGTCAGTGTGACTTTAAAGGGAACAGCTCTGTCTGTAAAATCCTTCACTAAGGTGATGGACGGTTGTGTGAAAGCTGAGCGATCCATCTGGAAGTGAGATGAGCTCCTTGGAGATCCTCCTCTGTTCCCCGGGCTCCTGCCTCTTCACCCGGCCCGCCTTCAGCACCGGAACCACCGAGGTTATAATAATCCAGCTCGATGTTCTCCTGTCTTCCTGGCTTCTGCCCCCTGGTGGCCTGGAGAGACATGACAGCAGCCGTCTCTGTTACTGGATCACACCTCTCTTCTAGCTAAAAATATACAGTCTAACTTCTTCATTTAACCCAATCCTAATGATTAAGGATTGTAGCGGTTTGGCTAAATTTAACTACACTTCACAGTCTTATGCAAGATGTTCTCCTGTTTCTGATCTAAATTGTGACCTTTTTTTTTTATTGTAAATGTTTAGTATTTGTCTGTTTCTGTACTGTTTTTGTATGTTTTATTGTGCAACCCCTGCTGTTATTTCTTGACCAGGTCTCCCTTGGAAAAGAGATTTTGAATCTCAATGGGACCTCCTAGTAAAATAAAGGCTAAATAAAATAAAATAAAATGAAATAACTGGGGTGCCAGCCAGAACAGAGTCTGACAAAAGGTTGACTGTTTAGTCTGGGTCATTTGAGTCAAACCCCACAAAGGATGCATGTAGCCTACAAAAACTTTACATGAACCCGCAGAATAATAACCAAGCATCAAATATCTAGTCACAACAAAATGCAGCTTTGCATTGAACATAGTAATAAACACTCAACAAGCAAAATAAGCACAAGCAAAGTTCTCTATTTTAAGAGATAATTGTATTTACGGTGGCCGAGAGAGCTCAACGCACTGCAACTTAAGAAAACACATGCAAATAGACAAAACACAAGCAAATTAAGAAAACATCTTCATTCATTTGACAACACATGCGCTGCAAATACACACAACACAACCAAATACACACAACACAACCAAATACACACATTTGGTTGTGTTGTGTGTATTTGGTTGTGTTGTGTGTATTTGGTTGTGTTGTGTGTATTTGGTTGTGTTGTGTGTATTTGGTTGTGTTGTGTGTATTTGGTTGTGTTGTGTGTATTTGCAGCGCATGTGTTGTCAAATTAATGAAGATGTTTTCTTAATTTGCTTGTGTTTTGTCTATTTGCATGTGTTTTCTTAAGTTGCAGTGCGTTGAGCTCTCTGGGCCACCGTACTTTTTTCTTTATGGGATTTTTCTTAATGATTGAAGGGGTAACAACCTAGTGATGAAATGTCTGAGGTACAACAAGTAAACCCTTCTGGTTCGCAGCAAGAGAAGAAAGGCGAGGGATCAACATAAGTCAGAAATGAAGTGTTTGAGGTAATGCTTTACATAGTAACATAGTAATGCATTACAGTTCGCTACTTTTGTTTTTCTTTCAAATTGTTAAATCTTTATTTAGTGCAAATAAAATAAATAAATAAGGTGTTGCGCTACATGATGTTATTAAAGCAGACTGCAGCAGGCTGCGGTGCGGTGGAGGCTTGTAGGTTACCACTCGCTTTCAGAATGAACACAATAATAAACTGCAGAACGTGGAAATATTCACATTACTTTGAACGGATCAAAGAGAAGGCTAGGAACATTATTGTTAACTAAGTTTAGCTTTCACTATCAAACCTGAAGATTTGAATTGAAAGCTTGTGAGTCAGTCTGCCGTTTATTTAGAGAGCGGACCCGATCAGTTCAGGCTCCGCTGATCACCAAGTGAAGTTAGTTTGAAGTTTGATATTCACCGGTTGATGCGCCTTTTAATGTCAATAGCTCTGTGTCGATAGCATATTTTTTCTCAGATTAGGCTTTTTTATAGAGAGGAACACGGAGCCAAAGTTTCAGTGTTGATAAAGTCAGAATCACCTGCTGCTGCAGTCGGTCCAAATCCACTGAGTGTTTACTGTGAACCAGGTGACTGAAAGCACCTTGATGTTTTCTTTAGACAACAGCAGCTTGTTACTTCAGGCTGTGACCCAAACCTGATGATTAGCGATGATTTCTGTACAATAATGATGACATCAGCAGAAGATGTGTTTTAAAGGCATGATTTTAAATGGGTAATGTGAAAGTACTCTAACAAGTTACTTTTAATAAAGACTAACTTGGTAATGTAAAAAGTTAAGTTACTAATGTCAAAAGTAAGTTTCCCCAACACTGGAAATGAACAGCCCTCACTTTATATAGGAAGGAAGTCTGATACATTTATTCTCAGAAACAAAATACAAAAAGGATTTTCCAGTAAGAAGTTTTTGTAACTGCCTCACATTGTCAGTTAAATTTCTAGTTTGGAACCTTGCTATGTTTTTTGGTTCCTACCTATAATATAGAGGCGGAACTAATTTCTGCTGCTCCAGCGTTCCTCACGCAATTAAAAATGAAACACCTTGCTAGCGAAGCGCTAAAAAGCCCAAAAGAGAAGAACGGCATAAGAGCCTAATTATCAGGCATATATGTGTCACAGGGTGGAAGTACCACTGTTATTTGTTTGCTGTGGTTATTTTATATTGTATGATTTTATACATTGTTTTAGTGGTTATTTTACATTGCATGGTTTTATATATTTGTTTTAGTATTTGTGGTGGTTATTTTATACTGCATGGTTTTATACATTTGTGTTTTTAATATTTATTGCAGTGCTTGGTTTTATTTGCATGCTTTTAGTTTGAAAGCTGTTGTGCAGCGAGTAACGCTTGCTTAACTTCCTGCTGCTGGCATATGATTAACAATTACCCGCACCTTGGTCAAGCTCACAAATTGATAGACATTGCTCGTGACCTATTGGACACGAGGGTGCAGCGGAGGGCAACCAATGGCGTGCTGGAGGAGGGACCACACACCTGGGGGCACGGGAACAAAGCCTGGAGGCAACCAAGATGGCAGAGAAAGAGATTGGAGAGATAAGAGCGGAGACACGAAGGAAGGACACAAGGGATCGCAGGCCGGCCGGTACGACAGAGAAAAGCACCCAGAGTACTACGGCGTGACCCAGACTACGGGCAGAGTTCAGAGCTCTGCCCAGCTGTGTGAGTAACAGGAACAAAAGTACTCTTGGGCACAAGCGGGCAGGCTGGTTGTGGTAGGACTGGTTACTGCCATTTGTTTCTCGTTGGCAGTGGTCGAGCAGCAGAGGTCGCGGCCACCAGAGGACAGCGGTCCCGGGGAGGACGAGCCAACAAGCGACCGACGAACGAGTCCCCGCGTACAGATAAGGCCAGCGAGCAGCCCTCGAGTAGGCCTACGGCCAGGAATCCCCTTGGGTCTCCAAGGACGTGACTCTCCTTTCCGGAAACCGAAAAGACTTTTAATTGTTTTTATTTAAACGACCACTATTTATAGTTTTAACAGATTGTATTTATTAGTTTTTAATAATAAATTCTTGTGAACCCACCTCCCGGGTCTTGGCTCCTTGGTTGCCTCAGCACTACTCCCTACCCGATCAAAAAAATAACCTTCCAATCCATTTTCCCTCTCCCCTCCATTACATATGTACATATATAAAGTATATAGTAACCTAGAAGAAAGAAGGCAAGGACAAAGACGAAGCAAGCAAGATTCAGCCCCTCTTAGTATTAAGCAGCCTACGAGGTATGTTTGAGTTTAAGTTCATTTCTATACGGTTACATATGCTATGAATGTGTTAGCTAACATATGCTACCTGTTGTTTAGCTGTAGGGGAATTAAGAATTGTGAATACAAGACATACATACATGCATTTCATTTATTGTCTTTTTTATTTAACCCAGTTTTTACGGGTTGATCTGATATAGGAATAAAGCAAGTATATGATCAGAGTGAATGCTCAGACGAAGAAATAAACGAGCTGCTCCATCAGTGTGTTCCTCTGAAGGAGGAAGAGGCAGTCAAGCATGAAAGTAGCCTGTTGCAGGACCACTCTCCACCACAAGCTGTGACACATCCAAAGCAAGAAGACAGCACAGCAGCTCTTGTTAGAGCGTTCGCAGAGTCCATCAGTGCGAGTTGTCTTCCTATACCTGAACCAACAACGTTCAGCGGCGACCCACTCAGATTCAACGACTGGAAAGTTTCCTTTCAGACACTCATTGACAGAAAAAACATACCAGCTGAAGAAAAGATACACTACGAGCTCCACCATTTCTCAGATGCCAGCGTGTCAGGCTATGGAGAGTGCTCGTACCTCAAAGCAGTCAGTGCATCAAGCGAAGTTCACTGCTCCTTAGTCATGGGAAAGTCAAGAGTCGCCCCCACTAAGGTTACAACCATACCAAGACTCGAGCTGTCAGCAGCAGTGGTAGCTGTGACATGCTCAAGAAAGAACTGGAAGTAGATTGCCTACAAGAATTCTTCTGGACCGATTCAAAGGTTGTCCTTGGGTACATCAATAATGAAGCCAGAAGATTTCATGTGTTTGTAGCAAACCGTGTGGAACGAATCAAGCAATGGAGGTATGTGGCTTGCGAAGAGAATCCAGCAGATCACGCCTCAAGAGGTCTCATAGCAGAGCAACTTGTAGCTTCTAACTGGTTCACAGGACCAGACTTTCTTTGGCAGAAAGAGCTACCAAGTGGAGTAGTCAAGGTGGGAGAAATCGCAAGTAGTGACCCAGAGCTCAAGAAGGCCAAGGTCCATGACACCCAGGCAAAGGAAGTAAGGTCGCCGTTCGTAAGTTCTCCGACTGGTCAAGAATGGTGAAAGCTATCGCCTCCAGCGTCATAAGGAGACACAACTCAAAGACAAGGCCAACAAGTTGTACAAGTTAAGTCCATTCCTGGATGACCAAGGTATCCTCAGAGTCGGAGGTCGCTTAACTCATGCTGCCCTACATCCACATGTGAAGCATCCAGCGGTCCTCCCAAGAGACAATCACATGTCGGCATTACTCCTCAAGCACTATCATGAGGGCATTACTCGTCAAGCACTATCATGAGAGAGTGCACCATCAGGGACGAGGAATGACCATGAATGAGCCTCGATCCAATGGCATATGGATCCTAGGATGTAGCAATGCAGTATCATCCCATATTTGCAAGTGCACAACATGCAGGAAGTTCAGAAGATGCACAGAACAACAAAGGATGGCAGACCTCCCGGAAGAGCGAATGGAAACAACCCCTCCATTCACTTATTGTGGGATAGACTGCTTTGGACCATTCTACGTCAAGGAAGGGAGAAAAGAACTAAAGCGTTATGAACTGTTACTTACCTGCATGTGTTCCAGAGCAGTGCACATTGAAATGCTCGATGACTTGACCACAGACGCCTTCATCGATGCTCTGTGTTCATTCATCACCATTCGTGGAACAGTCCGCCAGATAAGATGTGATCAAGGGACAAACTTTGTCGGTGCTAGGCGTGAGTTTGTTGAAGCATTGAAAGAGATGGATCAAGAAGAACTCAAAGAATTGGGATGTGAGTTCATCATGAACACCCCAGCTTCAAGTCATATGGCTGGCATCTGGGAAAGACAAATTTGCACCATCAGAAGTGTCTTGATGTCCATTCTAGAACAGTCAGCCAGACAACTTGACTGCTCCTCTCTACAAACGTTCCTATACGAAATCATGGCAGTTGTAAATAGCAGACCTCTGACCACTGATTATCTGAATGATTCATCCAGTCCAGAGCCCCTGACACCAAACCACATCCTGACCATGAAGTCCACGATCCTCTCCCCTTTGTTTGTCAGCCATTTTACATCCTAGCATTTTGGGGATTCCCCTCTCAATTCAAGGGAAGACAACATCCAGAAGAAAACTGATCTGAATGCAGCTCTGTAATCAGGGGAATTTGATGGGATGAGTAGTTCATTTACCCCTAACGCCCACATCCTTGTACCTTAGCCTTTTTTCCATCTATGCTAGTTTTTTTGACGCAGCTACGATCCATTTGAGCTAGTGGTTAATCCTGGAGCGGGTCATGTCATTGAAGTTTTGGAACAGTGGCGTGTCACGTGACAATGCGTATGTGAAAAATGAATGGGTTTTTTGCTTCCTGAACCTGGAAATAGTCACGCCCATGTCTTCACATCCCAACTCCATTCTGATGTCCTGCGTCCTCTCTGCTCTCGGGTCCAGCTTCCTCTTCCTCAGCCGGAGCAGGAATCAGTTTCCCCGTCAGCCTCGAGCCGGCAGCCCGTCTCAGACTCCACCGGTCGGCCATTGTAAGCTCTCAGAGGAGTTTTCTTTCTGTTTATGCACGGTTTGTAATTCAACACTCTGAAAACACTCATGTTGATTAAATTGGCCTCGGCCCCAGTGTCCAACTTCATTGTCACAATTGCTCCAGTGACCAACAAAGCCCATATGACACAGTATTAGCATTTGATACAGCCAAGTCATGTTGGTCCAGCTGACCATCCTCAGAATAGCCAAGGCCATTCCCTCTGAGCAAACACTCCCTCAGCTTTGAGTCGCTGACACCAAACACGACTTGATGCCTTAACATGAGGCAGTCTGTGCTTTTAATCTGAAGTCCATGAGAAACACATCAGTCTTTTCTCCTTGCTGCTGCAGTGTAACATGTTCTTAGGGGAACAATATGCATCAAACTGTTTGATGACTTCCTGGAAATTATTTTTAGCCCCATTATCTTTTAAACTGGAATGCATTCACCAATACACAGGATATGATGTTAATATCCCTTGTGATGTATCGGTATCGATATTATAAATACCGATTGCCTTTGGTCCTGCTATTTTGAGGAGAAGAGCAACTTCTGTAGGCCCTAAACTACGGGTGTAGACACGAGTGTAGTTCTAGTCGGAGTTCCAGGTCCACAGTCCCGAGCGGAGGTTTGCCCCCAGAGTCACATCGATCCTGAGTCGCTTACTAAGAATCATTTCAAGCTAGTTTTGACAGTTTAAAGTTTGTGTGGCCTGGAGAAATTACACCGCACAGGACATAATGTGAGTATGAGTTCTTTTATTCTGAAAATAATAAATTGATAGGTTATTTTCTTTTGCTTTATTTTGATAGCAAACTACAGGATGCAAGTAAATTCTCTTTCTCTGCCCTCACTCACACTCCTCAAACCAGAGAGTGCAAAAATAACTGTAATGGTCTTTTACAATCTGAATAAAAACAAAATGGAAAATACATTTAAGTTCAAAATGAACTTACATTTTGAAATATAGAAGTAGATAGAAATATATCTTACAGTTCAAACAAAGCTTTTGCATATTTATTTGAAATTTCCTTGTTTAGTAGATTACTCACCAATCTAACTCAGTGCAGCTGACCCAGCTGCACATGAACTGGCTGCATGGCCACAAAATACTGCACAGAACAAACAGAAGACCTTTTAACAGCAACGTTCCTAGAAACTGTCTATGCTTGAATAATAAATCACAAAATTTGACGTACAGCTTTTCAGAAGATGTGCGTTAGCCGTATAATGAGGCTCTGCAAATGACTGCAATCTGACACCATCTAACAATTGTACACAAACATCAACAATTATCATTTAACCATATGGAGGTGATGCTTTTACTATCACAGAGAGATCCTCAGGTAGGGCCTCCTTGTCCCGCCTCATCACTAAAGGTGATGGATCTCACCCTGAGCATCTCAGGTTAGCAAAATCACTATCATCTTTTAAGTGACTTCTTAAAACCTATTTTTATGTAAAGGCCTTCTCTTAATGTTTATTTTATTTTATTTTATTCCATTTCAATTTTTTAAGTCTTATTTTATTTTTATTTGTTTTATTTTTATTAAGTACTTTATCTCGTATGATGTTCTATTGACTTTTACCTCTGTCTTTACTGCTGTAAAGCACTTTGTAGCACTCGCTTTCAAAAAGTGCTATATAAATAAAGTTTATTATTATTATTTACCGATCTCAAAAGCGTGAATTCTCACACTGTGACATGAGATGGTAGCGCAGAAGAATGCTTCCTACTGTTTAACGAACCAGCAAACAATTAAATGATAAAAAAAAAAATATTTACACACAGTACAGCACGTATTGTAAAATGATTGGGGGAAATGTAAACTAGAAGTAGACAGAAGTAAATGGACTGACAGCGGTTTTCTCCTTAAAGGCAGATTACTCATATCAAGTTAACGTCAGCTGATTTGACAGTCAGCTGGTTAATTATATGACTCTGCAGGGTTTTGGAGTGAGGAATTTAAATAATATCCTCCAAAAGAGTAACTGCCATAAGTTACTGATGAAACCTTGGCAGGGTTAGTGCCTTGCTCTACCCATTGACCTAGACTAGGAATTGAACCCCCAACCCCGGCAGCCAGTGGTTTGTCTTTGCCAGTCTAGTGAGAGGGAGAGATGGGAGCAGAGCTGAATGCTTTCTGGCTCATTAGCATTCTGCACATCTAATCCCTGGCTGGACATATTTTCCAGTGTCACAAAAAGGCTGAAGAGGAGAGAATTCTTCACATCTGTCTGCAGCTGCACATGAAGAAGAGTTCACTCCCAAGTCCCCTTGTGATGAGGAACGGAAGAGTCGCATGAAAACCACCTGTCTCCCGGGCCTCAGACCGCAGTCTTACAAAATATTGTGAAATGAACACAAACTCCGCCTCCATGTTTGTGACAGGAATCCAGTTCAGATCAGGAATCCAGTTCAGATCAGGAATCCAGTTCAGATTAGGTCCTGTTTCACGTTCCTGGCTCAGTTAACTCAGTTAACCAGATAAGTTTGCTGACAGTTTGGCATAAGCCCAGGATTTTCCGTTTCACAAAGCGAGTTAACAGTTTAGCCAGACTTGTTACCAGGGCGACAGAGCCTTAAGCCCAAACCTGCAAAAACCAGGTTCAAGCTGAAGTTATAGTCTGAGCACAGCCTGTCTCATCAGGTCTCTGTCTCATCGGGTCTCTGTCTCATCGGGTCTCTGTCTCATCGGGTCTCTGTCTCATCAGGTCTCTGTCTCATCGTGTCTCTGTCTCATCAGGTCTCTGTCTCATCAGGTCTCTGTCTCATCGGGTCTCTGTCTCATCGGGTCTCTGTCTCATCAGGTCTCTGTCTCATCAGGTCTCTGTCTCATCATTGAGATATTGTCTTATTGCACATAATCTATTTTGATATTTTAATAAGTTTCCTTTATTTTTCTTGCATCATACATTTCATGTTCTTTGCATATTTTCATATTGTACATGTTCTCATTATTTTTTCTTTGAGCCTGTTCTGTTGTAATGTTGCACAACCTGCATACATGCTGTAATTCATAGATTTTTGTATTTTTCATTCATATATTTCTACAGCATTTAATATGGTCTAACGTTGAATTTCCCTAAGGTGATTAATAAAGTGCCGTCTTATTTTATCTGTAATTACCATTTGTCTTATTTTAATAGCCACATTCTTCTTTATTCTTATTTATATTCTATGTATCTTTACTGTATCCTGTTTGCTGCTGCAACGACCCGACTTCCCCACAGATCAATCTAGTCTAGTCTAGTCTAATATAATCTAATCTAGTCTAGTCCAATCTAATATAATCTATTGTTTTCTACCCCCCACCTATATATATATACTGTATGTATATATATACTGTACATATATATACATATATATAATTTATTTAGTTGTGTGTGTGTGTGTGTGTGGGCTGAAAGATAGGTTGTCATGACATCCCGGCCGCCCACTGCTTATCTAGCAGCATGTGAACTGTAACCCTCCCATCACGTTTCCATGGCAACAGGAGTAGACTGGATTCCATAGTGCGCATGCAGAGCCGCTCTCCTGCTCAGATATCCCAGCATGCTTGATGCTATATTTTTTATACTCGCATGTCATTTCTGTGATTCTCTCATCCAGTGATGTCAGCAGCAGAGTCAGATTCAGTTCCCACATCACATTCCTACATTCCTGCATGACAAAATAGAAAGGAGGACGGGGGTCAGAGGTCACAGCACCCGGACTGAGGCTCAGACCAGAGGAAGCTTCTCTAGGTAGGAAGTGTAAGTGTCCTAACTGTCTCCTCCAGGTAGGACACATAGGAAGCTTCCTTTTAAGGTTCCTTGTTTCAGCCGTAGGAAGCAGACAGCGGTTCCTCGGCTGGAGCGGGACGTCCCACAACGCCTCAAACCACCGGCAGACAGAAGTCAAGTCAAGTCAAGCAGGTTTATTGTCATTCAGCCTTATGCAGCGTTCAGTATACAGACAGATGAAATGTCCTTCCTTCAGGACCATAATGCAACAGGACAATTATACACAAAACTATGAACACTATAACATTTAAATAACATTTAGACTACGTTTACTGCAGTGGACATGACCGTGTAAGCACAATGTAATAATTACAATATGCTAATATAATACTATATAATATAACATACTGTAATATACTGTACATATAATATAATATAATATAATATATAATAAAATAAAAATAAAATAAATACCTAATGTAATACTCTGATATAATGGAATAAATATGTAGAGTGCAGGTTATGTGTGCAGATAAAATATATATGAGTGCAGTCTGAAAATATGTATGAGTATGAAAAATAAATGTAGATGTAAAGTATAAGAATATAGGCTACATGGGGGGGGGGGGGGGGCAAGCGGTAACAGCTACAATGGCATTTATAGTCCAGTTTAATATCTGTTACAAGGGCGTGTGTGTGTGTGTGTGTGTGTGTGTGTGTGTGTGTGTGTGTGTGTGTGTGTGTGTGTGTGTGTGTGTGTGTGTGTGTGTGGGAGGGGGGGGCTCAAGAAGTGTTTCAAAACGAACCTATGACCATAAAAAATAACATGCATCTGACATTTTCAGTTCATTTTGATGTGAAACTTGTCAGCAGTGAATCAAGTGATATTTGAGTCCAGTCAGCTGAAGTGAACGTCTGCTGGTCTCTACTGGTCTCTGCTGGTCTCTACTGGTCTCTACTGCAGCAGCTGTTCAGTTCCAGTCAGTTCAGACAAGGAGCCTGGTTAGGAAGCCTCCTAGATAGGAAGCAAGGAAGGAGGAAGCTTCCTTCCCAGTGAGACAGAGCCAACAGATGGAACTCAGATTAGACTGTTTTATTATTATTTTATAATTCGTCTTGTTCCAGGATCAAAAGATATGATGTCAGCTGTCAATCAAATCAAAACATCAAAACAGTCAGTGTGGACATGTGAGGGATTCATCAGATCTAATAGCATCTCATTCCACACGTTCAGATTCACTTTATTCACCAAGTCCAGGAATTACTCTGGGTCACATTGTAATACAGTAGACTATACACATCAGTCTGTATATATATCGATATAGTCTGTATATAGTCTGTATATAGTCTGTATATAGTCTGTATATAGTCTGTATATAGTCTGTATATAGTCTGTATATAGTCTGTATATAGTCTGTATATAGATATATAGGTATATATACATATAAACTCTATACATCAGTCTGTATACAGACTGTTCTCCTCCACTGTGTTGGCTGGCTGACCGGATCACGGCACACTGTGAAAGATATTCATCTTAATAAGTTATTTAATATAGTTTTTGCAGCCTATCAAAATCGTGTATTTCAGATATTTAGTGGTTTTGTCTTAAATACAGAAGAACACTCTGTATTTAAGATAAACTCAATGTTTCAGGATCATTTTAATTTTTAAGTTTTGTTTTGATTTAGTTTAGTTTAATTTCTCTTCCATGTTCCCATTTCTCTTTGTGTGTGTGTGTGTGTGTGTGTGTGTGTGTGTGTGTGTGTGTGTGTGTGTGTGTGTGTGTGTGGTGGGGTGGGGGGTGGGGGGGATGGGTACATTTGTCTCTTTCTGTTATATTTATCTCAAGTGTTGTTTTACCTCCTTTATCATAATGCTGGAACTTATCATTTCTTTCGTACACCGCTGACACGTCGTTTCTGTTCAGTATATTCTGGTTAGAAACAACGTGTGGACGCTGTTTTGTTTTTTGCTTTTTCCTAAGAAAACAATACAAATCCTAATCAAATAGAAGCTTTTGGAAACAAGCTAACAAGTGAAATCACCTCAGGAGGTTTCAGGCGTGTCAGACGAGCAGCTCGTCACGGTGGATGTTTTTCTCATTGTATTACTGCGAGTAAACTGCCACTCGCTGTGAATTTATTGGATCTCTCTGAAAAGCTGGAATGAAATCTCCTCCCCCTTGACAAGCACAGGACCCACAATGCATCACTCCGCTCTACAGCAGCCAGTGAATCAGTAAATTAAAACACACACTCGTTTCCTCCGTGGCCAAATGCAGATGAAGCCCCACTACAGAAAGTGAAGGAGAAGCTTATTCCTCTGTACTCATCTGCTTATGAAACTACACAACAATACTGTGAGTACAACCAGCTCCCTGCTGCCCACAACTATATCAAGTATCACATTTCATTAAATACAATCACAGTATCATTGTGTACTTTAACTTTTCCACAAGTTAAAACCCTGGAATAAGATCACTGTGACTGAAGTGGAACAAAACAATGCAAGTACCAAGTTCTTTGCCCTGTACTGTACTGTACTGTACTGTACTGTACTGTACTGTACTGTACTGTACTGTACTGTCCTGTCTTGTCCTGTCCTGTCTTGTCCTGTCTTGTCCTGTCCTGTCCTGTCCTGTCCTGTCTTGTCCTGTCTTGTCCTGTCCTGTCCTGTCTTGTCCTGTCCTGTCCTGTCCTGTCCTCTCTTGTCCTGTCTTGTCCTGTCCTGTCCTGTCTTGTCTTGCCCTGTCCTGTCCTGTCCTGTCCTGTCCTGTCCTGTCTTGTCCTGTCTTGTCCTGTCCTGTCCTGTCCTGTCCTGTCCTGTCCTGTCTTGTCCTGTCTTGTCCTGTCTTGTCCTGTCTTGTCTTGCCCTGTCCTGTCCTGTCCTGTCCTGTCCTGTCCTGTCCTGTCTTGTCCTGTCTTGTCCTGTCCTGTCCTGTCCTGTCCTGTCTTGTCCTGTCCTGTCCTGTCCTGTCCTGTCCTGTCTTGTCTTGTCCTGGCCGTCCTGTCTTGTCCTGTCCTGTCCTGTCCTGTCTTGTCCTGTCCTGTCCTGTCCTGTCCTGTCCTGTCTTGTCCTGTCCTGTCCTGTCCTGTCCTGTCCTGTCCTGTCCTGTCCTGTCCTGTCCTGTCTTGTCCTGTCTTGTCCTGTCCTGTCCTGTCCTGTCCTGTCCTGTCCTGTCCTGTCCTGTCTTGTCCTGTCCTGTCCGGTGGAGATAAGAGGTTTCTGTGTTGATGTTGTGTTGAGCATCAGTGATTCTGCTGGCAGCTGGTTCTGCCTGTCCTCCTCAGTGTGGCAGCCATGTTGTTTTCTGTGTTCAGACTCCCAGCCTCTCTGTCTCCTGGCTGGATGGTGAAGCTGCATCCAAGCTGCTGAGGTCTGAAATGAGGCCTAACAGTCATTTGCATATGAAAAGATGAAGATGTGTGAGCAGCATCTGAAGACGTTAGCATCTGCAGCGCTTCCTCTACACACCCGAACACACTGACTGTGATGCATGAAGCGTCCTCGGCTGACCTGGGGACAGATTAGCTTGGCGGCACACAGCCTCCACATGATGAAACTCTGTTTTTAACATCAAAATCCTGGAAGGTAATTTAGCATTCTCTGTTATTTGGTTGGATAAAGAGTTTGGTTCAAAAATGAGATTCATAGCATCTGAAAAAGTTACACCTGCTCTTGATCAATGATGATGATCAATAGTGCAACAATAGAATTAGAGAGTAGGTAACTTAAGTCGATGCAGGATGGGGGACTGTTGCTATGGTTACCGCTGTAGTACTAATGCAGGATGGGAACCTACAGCTCAGTGTCTGAAAACTCTAGAAGTGTGAGTTGTCATCAAACAGCAAGATTTCACAGTGTTTATTTCCCTTTAGAGGGGAGGAGACGCTGCCGCATCACTTCCTGTTGAGACTGTGGAGACGCTGCCGCATCACTTCCTGTTGAGACTGTGGAGACGCTGCCGCATCACTTCCTGTTGAGACTGTGGAGACGCTGCCAAGTGAAACTGTTTCATCAGCTGATTTTAAGAAACAGGCACGATAAAAGTGAATAAAAGATCAAGACAAATCAATCAATAGATGGTACAGTATCAGTACTGCAGTACTATACTGTATCAGTACTAGTATCAGTATCAGTACTTCAACTATTTTGCTCTTGTGAAGCACTTTGTGACTTTGCTCTGTGAAAGCTGCTGTATGAATAAAGTTGACTTCAAAACAAACAAGACAAGACTGAAATACAAACAGCACCAATCAGAGAGCGAGGATGAAAGCGAAGGCAGCCATGTTCTCCTGCTCCAGCTGACCTTGGACCAGATCCACCAGAAACAATCAAGTCAACTATTTCAACGAGGGAGAACGCTGCGTCAGCCATCGAGACCTGAACCTGAACCTGAACCTGAACCTGAACCTTTCACTCCATGACGGCTGCAGCGGAGCGGAGCAGGAAGTGGGAGTCGGTCTGTCAGCCAATCAGCAGCAGACAGACAAACTGAAACTGTGGAGGTTATGATCAGTCTGCTGGTCTGAGGAACAGATTCTGTCTGGAGAACCAGAGGAAAGAGAAGAGCGTGAAACACTGAAACCAGCAGAACATCTTTCACCGCTCAGTGGCAACGCTTCGAGTCACAGACTGGAGTCTGATCCAGTCTGATCCAGTCTGATCCAGTCTGATCCAGTCTGAACCAGTCTGAACCAGTTTGATCCAGTCTGATCCAGTCTGATCCGGTTTGATCCAGTTTGATCCAGTCTGATCCAGTTTGAGTCAAAGTGAGCTGTTCACCATTTATAAAATAAAGATTCCTTTCTTTCTTCTCTCTCTCTTTCCGGTCTCTCTCTTCTGTGACTGTCTAATAAAGCAGAAAAAGTGTTTTCTGGAGACAGAATCATTCATATTTTTCAAATATTTCCTGATTTATTTCAGGTAGCAACATTTTCCCAAAATGGATACAGAGTCCGTGTCTCAAACGGTAAAATGCCGCCTAATCAGGCAGCCTTGTATATATAACTATTATTACACCATGGTCTGGGTGAATACTCGATTCTGATTGGCTGCAGGGTGTCCATTAATTCCTGATAATGGACACCTACTAAGTAGTTCCAGTGAAACTGTCTGTTCACCGTTCTAAATTAATGCGCTGGCTACGCAGCATCAGCCTGTATCTAACATGAGTAACCATAGCAACAGGGACGCAGTCAAAGCCTCCGTTAATTTGTTCAGGAAAATCTTGATATTGATTTGGGGACAGTGACATGGCTGATAGCTAGCTAGTCTTGTTGTTAAACATACTGTCAAATTATATTTACTGTTTGTTATTGACTCTGAATGTTGCAGCATAACGTTAGCATAACGTTAGCATAACGTTAGCTTTCTGGCTCCTAGCTGAGCCAAAGGGTTCTATGAGCTGAGCGGACTAGAAATATCTCCTGCTGCCAAGTCCTATCTAAGGTTCGTCCTATTTACTGGAGCAGTGAACAACGTTTCCGTCGCATAAGAACCTTATGGGACGGTAATGATTGTTCCAGGTATTAGTCAAACCCTCAGGTGTTACCAGGGAAACTGAGTTATGGCTTGTGAAAAACTTTAGATTTTGATTACAAAACGCATGAAAATATAAATGAATGGTCTTACTTTTTTTTCTTTGGTAAGTGACCATGGTGTAAGAGGGATAATGTCCTTCCAGGTGTCCATTATCAGGAATTAATGGACGACAGGGAGGCCAGAACCGACACACGGACACCTCGTCGGGCATTATCCCTTTCTTGTATATATTGTATATATAATTGTATATACGTATATAGTATAACTATTGTATATATATAACTATTGTATATAGTATATAGTAGATATGTTGTTAATTTTTATTGGTTATATATTTATGTTCAAATAAAGTACAAAAATCATTATATAAATTGTTGTTTATTTAGTAGCAGAAACAGTACTTTAAATGTTTTTAGTAAAAGTAGAAATAAACTATTAATTGCAGTATAACTACCAGTATAACTCAAGTGAAAGTCCTACATTTAAAACTGTATTCAGCCAAAAAATATTGCAGCCTAAGCAATGAAATGGTTATGAAAAGTAAACCTAGTTGCTGAATGTCATTTGAATTGCATGTTAAATATTAATTGAAGTTCTTGGGTATGACTTAAGTTAGTAAATGTTCTGTAATACTTTACACTATTGTGGATTTTATAGTATTAATGTTAGCTATTATATTAAATCTACATCACATTTCAATTTATACTGAATACAATCACAAAAAAATATATATACTAACAGCAGTTATTCCAAATGACCAACAGGTGGCAGTGCTGTAGCTGGTGATGTCATGAGGCGGTGACGCCAAGCGAGCTGCATTATGGGTAATCTCACACAACATGAGCGCAGTCTGATTCTTCTCTTTTCTTCTTCTCTTCTTCTCCTCTGCTTCTCCTCTTCTCTTCTGCTCCTCCTCTTCTCTTCTTCCCTCTTCTCTTCTCTTCTTCTCTTCTCTTCTTCTCTCCTTCTCTCTCTCTCTCTTCTTCTCCTCCTCTCTTCTTCTTCTCCTCCTCTTCTCTTCTTATCTTCTCCTCCTCTCTTCTTCTCTTCTCCTCCTCCTCTCTTCTCTCCTCTTCTCTCTTCTTCTCTTCTCTGCTTCTCCTCTCTTCTTCCCCTCTTCTCTGCTTCTCCTCTTCTCCTACTCTCTTCTTCTCCTCTTCTCTTCTTCCTCTTCTCTGCTTCTCCTCTTCTCCTCTCTTCTTCTCCTCCTCTTCTTCTCCCCTCTTCTTCCTTCTCTTTCTTCTTTCTTCTCTTCTTCCCCTCTTCTCTGCTTCTCCTCTTCTCCTCTTCTCTGCTTCTCCTCTCTTCTTCCCTCTTCTCTTCTTCTCCTCTTCTCTGCTTCTCCTCTTTCTCCTCCTCTCTTCTTCCCCTCTTCTCTTCTTCTCCTCTTCTCTGCTTCTCCTCCTCTCTTCTTCTCCCTCTTCTCTCTTCTCCTCTCTCTTCTTCTCCTCTCTTCTTTTCTTCTTCTCATCTTCTCTTCTTCTCCCTCTTCTTCCCTTCTCTTCTTCTCCTCTGCTTCTCCTATTCTCTTCTCCCCCTCCTCTCCTCCTCTCCTCCTCTTCTCTTCTCCTCTCTCTTCTTCTCCTCTTCTCTGCTTCCTCCTCTTCTCCTCCTCTCTTCTTCCCCTCTTCTCTTCTTCTCCTCTTCTCTGCTTCTCCTCTTTCCTCTTCTCCTCTTCTCTGCTTCTCTTCTTCTCCTCTTCTCTTCTTCTCCTCTTCTCCTCCTCTCTCTTCTTCCCCTCTTCTCCTCTTCTCCTCCTTCTCTTCTTCTCCTCTTCCCCTCCTCTCTTCTCCTCCTCTTCTCTTCTTCTCCTCTCCTCCTCTCACAGGACAGTCACAGTTTATTTTACAGTAGTTCCAGTCTGACTCCAGATGGTTTCCAGCTGGTTTTGAATGTTAGTTTTCAGCTGAATTGTCTTTTGGGATGTTTTGCCATGTCGGCATTTTTTCTACCTAGTTGTTGTTGTTTTTTTCAAACACTTATTATACACACATGTTACACTATCTTCTCCTCCTCTTCTCCTCTCCTTTTCTCCTCCTCTCTTCTTCCTCTCTTCTCTGCTTCTCCTCAGGTCAGCTGAGCACACATGTTACACTTAGTATTGTACTTCAAATCAGCACATGGCACTTTAGTTGTGATACAAAAGTGTTTTGAAAAGAAAA
>NW_027283225.1:135000-149333 GCF_046629955.1 Centroberyx affinis | reverse complement strand
ACCTATGTAATGGTATTCGTTTGATGGATCCACCTCCTTTCCTTCCTACCTCTAATTTTACATCCTTTTACTATACCAATCGTACCCTCTCCTCTTCTCTCCTCTCCTCTCCTCTCCTCTCCTCTCCTCTGTAATACTACAGTGCTTTTACATTGTTTTTTAGGAGTTTAGAGTCAGGTGGTGATGTGATTTGTTTGGAATAAACAGAAGAAAAACTGGGTAGTTATCAGGAGCAGTGAAAGCCACCATGACTGAAAAAAAAAAAAAATGGTGCCTATACAGAAACTAAGAACAATCCAAGGAAAAAGTAGTGGCCAGACTGTCTGACTGTGTGCAAAAACACCAAAACACCACAGCAATGACTGCTTATCATCAAAGATATTGCCAAAATAAAAAAATAACACATAAAACCTTGCAGATTATCACAAGGGACCAGGCTGATCTCATATCAAATTGTAGTTACAAAAAGTAATGCGCACTCATTTTTTCATATGATAGCCTACAAATCAAGTGAAACAGGAGGTGGGGCTCATGAGACAGGCACTACAGTTCAAATAGTGTGGTGGGAAGTAAGAGAATGGAGGTTGGGGTGCTGGATGGGTGGATACATTTGCCTTCAAATCTGACGACCCAGGTTCAATTCCCAACTCTCCAAACTCATGCAAAGAATTTCTTCTGCTGTGAGTGAATTTTTGATTTTCAGCAAGCTTTTCTTATTTAACCATGAGCAAATCTTTACCCTAACCTTAACCGAACTGGTTTAGTTTTCTAACCCTAACCCCAAATAGTTTTAGTTGCCTAACCTCAACCCTAACCTTAACCGAAGTTGTTTGAGTAGAGTGATAGATTGTGTGGCTGGCTGGACTTGTGTAACTCACACAAACAATACTGTGTTTTCAACCCCCAGAACATCTTCCCTTCTCACCCTGTCTTCTTCTGCCTCTTTCTCCCTTTCTTTCTATTTCCTTTGTTCCTCTGCCACACTTTGTCCCTTTAAACTCCATTTCTTTGGGCTCAATGGACCCTTCCCATTTTGCACCATTCACTGCTCTTGCCTCCCATCTGTAGTGTGGCAGTCTAATTTTCAAACTCATCCTCTGTCTTAGTCCTTCATTCCTTTCCTCCTCTACTTCTGTGCCCTTCCTCTGTCTCTTACCTCCATTCTCTGCTCACTCTCTCTCTGTCTCAGTGTTTATCTTATGCACTGTTGGTGCATAAGATGAACACTCTCCTCTCCTCTCCTTGCCTCTCCTCTCTTTTTCTGTCCTCCTTTATTGTTTTCCTACTTTCTCTTTGCCTCCCTTGTGCCTGCTGTCTGTAATGTAGTTGTCCCCCTCCTTGTACTCTCCTGGCCCCCTACAAAACAATATATTGTCAATTATACTTTCAACACGCATCTTTCAGGATCCTTAACTACACCCCCCCTCCCCCCAGACACCCACACCCACACACAAACACACAGCAGACTGAAGCATTACTTTTCTCACCCCATGCTGTCCACATCCACTGAGGTATCATTTTGGTGTATCTACATGTCTACAGTCATCTCATGTATTTTCCTGTGGTCCCCGGACCCCACGTTGAGAACCAATGCTCTAGGCCATATGCTGAGGGCTTGGAGCCAGAGGGGAGTAAATAGGTTTAGGCAAACTTTACAGGAGAAACAAAATTAAAAAAGTGGCCTTAACTGTGATCAGCTTGTAAATATTCTGATAATGATAATGTTGTTGCATAAATACACAAAAAAAGATATGCACACTTCTAAATAGAGCTTTTACTTACTGTAGATCTAATTTTCGCCCCAAAATGCCAGTTACACCCTTCTGGCTCCCTTGACATGTATTTGTCTGCATAAGTGTGTGTGTGCAAGAGCCAAGTACACAGTGTGTGAGTGTGTATGAGCCAGAGGGCCTCCCTGTAGCTCCCTCAGCAGTGACTTCAGTGACATTTGGCTCGGTCTGGCCTTCCCACTCCATAGACCTGTCATAGAGGAGACATGGATGGTGCATGGCAGCGCTTCCACAACATATAGTTCTAGAGAGGCCAATTAGACCAGGTGACCTTAACTATCCACTGGCCACCCCCATTCACCAAGCTCGTGCTCCCCCCCCCCCCCCCCCCCCCACACCACACACACACACACACACACACACACACACCTACACACACACAGGCACACACACACACAAACACACACACACACACACACACACATACACACACACACACACACGTATATGCACAGGTTGGGCTCCAAGGAAACCCAGGGAGGTGTACAGGGTCTGCAGGCTCCTGCTCCATCCATCACCACTAAGCCCGCCTCTCCACTTCAGCACCCTGTATCCATCCATCACTCTCTCTCCCTCTCTCTCTCTCTCCCTCTCTCTCTCTTTCTCTCTCTCACTCTCTATCTCCCCGTCTCCCTCTGTCCTCTCCTCCCTCTCTCTCTCTCTCTCTCTCTCTCTTTTACACTCTCGCCATGTCTCTCTCTGACCTTTGAGCCAACCTCTGCCTTGGAGTGCTGTGCTCTCTATCCATCTTATCATGTCTTTACCCCTCTCCTTTCCTTCCCATTCTCTCCACTCGTCGCCTCTGATCTGCCTAACCTATCTCTATAAGTCCATCTGCTTCCTTCCTACATCTAGCCTGATTTATCTTTCTCTAAGCCCCCTTCTCTTCTTGTTTCTCTCATCCATTTCTGAATTTCTCCCTCCGTCGAGCGCTTTATACCCTTTTCCAGCATGTCGCAATGTAGCTTTAAATTCCCTCTTGCTCTCTTGACCCCTGTCTGTGTCGGCTTTTCTCTCTCTCCGGTCTGCGTGTCTCTCTCTCTCACCGCCATTCTTGTTTCATGCTATCAGCAGGCCCCGGATATCACACCTGTTTCATATGGCATTTATGCTTATCTTCTGAGATGGATTTCATTAAATCAAGGGTGGGGATTGCTACATGAGGCAATGTAGAAAGTCTAGCCAATCACAGGCAGGTATTGGAAAGTCATGAGAGCATTGCCTAACACTTTTGCAATTGTCCTATCTGGCTCTCCAGGCAGGTTTAAATAAACTAAAAATTAATCAAATTATTTCCCGGTCCACAAAGTATTCAAAACCCTTCTCTAATATTGACTTCACCCCTTGTAGTACAAACCGTGCTTCAGTTGTCTCAGTGCTTCAAATTCTTCATCAGCTTGTCTCCTCCCCTTCATCTACATCTACCCTGATTTGTATTTAACCAGGGGTTTGGATTTGATTTGGATTTAATTGGCGAACTCAATAATGGATCAAGGCTTTCACCTGGATTCACCTAGTCAATCTATTTAATGGAAGACATTCCTTGTATGCTCAGTGTATTTCCACCTGTGAAGAGTAATAAATACACAAACAAGCTTTTGTCAACCTCCCAAAACTTCCATGGGCCCTGTTTGTGCTGCCATGCAGGACTTTGTGTGTGTGTGTGTGTGTGTGTGTGTGTGTGTGTGTGTTTGTGTGTGTGAGACATTTAATATCAAAGCTCTCCCTGGCATGCTCTTCATTACATTGCACTCAGTCTAATTTCATCGGGGCCTGCAGCCCTTTGAATACAGGCCAAACGCTAGACGGGAGATGAAGAGAGGGAAAGCAAGGAGGGGAGAGAAGGGGAGTGATGAAATTGAGAATGGATTGTTGATATTAAAACAACGCCTGGCCTCACATGATGCAAGCATGCTCATCCAGCTCATGCACAGACACACACACACACATACACATGCATAGACTCACAGGCACATACACACACCTTCTGCCTCCCACTCTGCTCTGCGTTAATCCAATTCATAGAATTAAAAGCTGAAGGATGTTTTGCTTCCTTGCCCCGCACCCCTTCCCCCCTCCCTTCCTCCCCTCTTCTCCCTTTCGCTCTCTTTTTCTCCCTCGCTCCCTCTCAGCAGTATGATAAGGGGCTAAGATTAATTCCCTGGCTAGTTTTGCCAGGCCATTTGATAAACAGCCACTTGTCTTTGGGGCAGTCGAGGAGGAACAGAGTGAATGAATCGGCACAGAGAGTGCAGACAAGAGAGGAGAGAAGGTGCAAAGGTTGAGTGGAAAAGGATGAGAAGCGGGATGTATAGATGGAGGGCAAATTAAATGGATATGGGGAGAGCAAAAGAAAGAGTGATGAGAAGAGGAAAAGACAAGAAATAACAAAGACATACAGAAAAGAAGAGGGAGAGATGGCAAGGGCGACAGAGGTGAAGAGAGAGAACAAGAGACTAAGAGGGAGGAAGAGAAGGTGTTAAGTTGTAGAGATAAACAAGAAAGGAAGAAAGAAAGCCAGAGCAGTGAAGCAGGGAAGCAGAGAGAGAGAGAGAGAGAGAGGCTAGTTTCTGTCAGCATTAGATTAATGGACCATAAACATCTACATTTAATCAACCAAGTTGTGCATGGAGGGAAGTGAATTAGCTTGACTTTGTATGCAGCCAACACAAAGAAGTCCAATTTGAAGTGTGTGCGCACATGTGTGACTGTGCATGCGTGCATGTGTGTGTGTGTGTGTGTGTGTGTGTGTGTGTGTGTGTGTGTGTGTGTGTGTGTGTGTGTGTGTGTTCTGTGCTGTGCTGTGCTTTGACACTGATTGATGGACTGCAACTGTCATTCAATTGTTCCAAAGTGGGCCCTACATTCTACATCTAAATAAAATTGGTGAAATTGCATACCACTTGCAAATCACAAGGACATCCATCTCATCAACAGTTTGATTCGACTTCCTGTGTTAAGGCCCAACCTCGTCTGCCTTCCTGTCTGAAAATACAAGGTGTATTTTTGTCTCAGTTACAATTGAGGACACATGTTTGAAATCTCAAATTGTGTTATTTTTATTGATAGATGCTGAGAGGCTGTCTCTAACAGTCTAGAAATAAGGTGAGAGTGATCTCACAGCCTCTGTGCAAGTCAATATCTCCACTTTAAAGCGATTGACAAGTTGTTTTTGTGAACAAATCCCTCGGTTTCGCCGTGTAATCCTGTCTGCGTTGTGCTCTGTCCCTCATCGCGTCTCTTCCCTGTCAGACTGGGCTAGCGCCTGATTTTATTTGGCTGCCAGCATCATCCACAAAAAAGGCAAAGAGGGAGATGTGGGGGAGGGGGGGAGGGAGGGCAACAGAAATCTGATGTTCTTTTTTCTCAGCTGTCTCCCTCCCTTTCTCTTTGACTGTTTGTCTTTTGTTTGTTTTTTTATTTAACTTTGCCTAACCCTATTTTGCTGTTTTGTCCTCCAATTTTCCGTCTCCCTCAGTCTCCTTCCATTCCCTCTCTGTTTCTCAGACTCAGAGGAAGGAAGGAAGGAAGGAAGGAAGGAAGGAAGGAAGGAAGGAAGGAAGGAAGAGGTAAAAGTAATTGTCATTATGAAAACTCCGGCCTGCCCCCTACACCCCTCCATCCCCCCCGCCCCCCTTGCTTCAGTCTCTTCTGACGGGCCCTTAAATTGTTTCCCAGACAGTCTTTCACCTTGATCGGGACACTAAATCCACCAATTAAATCACCCAAATTGGCACTGTGGGCGCAGCCAGAGGGCGGGGGGGAGTGGGTGTAACAGCAAAGGTGATATATACTACAGCGCTACATACCACCTTTGTGTGTGTGTGTGCGTGCGTGCGTGTGTGTGTTTTGACAGCAGGGATTGGCTATAGCTGGCGAGCTTAGTCCATCTGTCAGAAGGCCCCCAGCCCAAGGCTAAAGGTGCTATCTGTCATGCCAGATGACACAGAGACTGGGAGTCCATGACAGGAGGGTTATCATATCACAGCAGCTAGGAAAGGAGGGAGGGCAATAGAGAGGGAGGGAGGAAAGGAAGAGATGCTGTAAGAGAAGGAAAGATGATGGCGAGACTGAGGGAGAGAGAAGAGGAAAGGAGAGAAGAGGAGAGGAGAGGTGAAGGCAGGACACAATAGGAGGGAGAGGAGGGAGAGATACTGTGAAAGAAGCAAGGAGAAAGGGAGAGATTGTGAAATGGAGGAGAGATAAAGCTAGGCAAGCGGGTAGAGTTTTGAATGAAGGTGCAGAGGTAGATCAGGAGGTGAGGGATGGAGGGAAGGAAAGGGGGAGAGAGAGAGAGAGAGAGGGAGAGATGGGTGGAGGAGGAGCAGTATGCCAGATTGGAGGGTAGGAGACAAGCGAGGAGAGTGGTGGAACGGAGGAAAAGAAAGATACTGTATCTATGACTGATGGAAGATGGAGGGATGAAAGAAGAAAGGGTATGACAGTTGGGGAGAAAGAGGGGGGAGGGGGAAAGTGGTGTTAAAATCAGAGATTTGCTTGGTGGTGCTTTCACATACTCGCACACACACGCACACACACATACACACATACACACACAGGGTGTAACTCTCTTTTCAATTACATGTGACAGCTGCTGTCCCCCTGATCCATGGAGTTACTGTGGCAATGGTGACGGGAATTATGGTCGAGCAGACAGGTGAGTCAGAGGTGAAACTTGGTCTCAGGGGAGTGAGGAGAGGGAGAGGAGGAGAGGGAGAGGAGAGAGAGAGGAGGGAGAGAGGCATGGGGGGAGGGGAGAAGGCCAAAGATGGGTTGAGCGGGTGTAAATGGTAAATGGACTGCATTTATATAGCGTTTTATCCAAAGCGCTTTACAACATGCCTACATTCACACAATGGTAAATGGACTGCATTATATAGCACTTTTATCCAAAGTGCCCTACAACACGTGCCTACATTCACCCATTCGCACACACATTCATACACCGATGGCGGCAAGCTACCACGCAGGGTGCTGGCGCACCCATCGGGAGCAATTTGGGGTTCAGTATCTTGCCCAAGGACACTTCGACATGCGGACTGGAGGAGCCGGGGATCGAACCACCGACCTTCTGATTAGTGGACGATCCGCTCTACCTCCTGAGCTCCTGAGCCACAGCCAGGTGTAAGCTGGAGAGACAGCAAATGAGAAATTGCTCCATAAATGAATGCCAAGACAAAAAAAAAAAAGATATATTTATTTAAATAAAAGTTGGCTTAATGAGCCATGATAATTCATCTAGTTTGGCAAATTTGCAACAAACAAAGAGAAAAGAACTAACTTTGAAGCCTGGCACAGAAGACAAACTGACACCGAGACACTATTATTTTTTATTTATTTTTTAATGATTGCTCATTTTTAAACCAAGATATGACAAGCAAAGAGGATAGGTGGGAGAAAATTTTTCAAAAGGTAAAAAATCAAACAAGAAAAAAGCAAAAAATAGAGAACAATCATATTTACACATGAACGTGTGGTTGTGCATTCCTGCATTAAACACTGAATTACGTAATCTATACACGTGTATTTGTGCACACTATAACAATATTCATATACAAGTTGGGTGAATGACCCATGAGAACTTGTGTGGTCTGCAGCAGAGAGACACTGTGTTTTCACACATCTCAGATTCAGAATCAGCAGAAATTAATGCTGACACTGTGTGTACACAAAGTTCTGGCATGATTTTGGAAAAGAGAAAGATAGACAGACAGACAGAGAGAGAGAGAGAGAAAGAGAGAGAGAGAGAGAGAGAGAGAGAAAGAGGGAACAATAAAGATAGAAAGAGAAAGTATGTGCTCAGGTGGTTCAGCCTCTAAGGGTTTGCAGAACAAGCAGGGTTTGTTTGGCTCTGCTTGGTTTACATATGGGGCTGTGTAACAACCTTTAGTGTATAAGACAAACAAAAAGTTTCTTGCCATTTCTCACTTTTGTTTCCCTCTGTTAAAGAACTAAGGAATCACAGAAGTCAACATCCGCAGGTAAAATGTGAGTTAGACACAGCAGTGTTAACAACAGAGGGAGAGACGGACAGAGAGAGAGAGAGAGAGAGAGCGAGAGAGAGAGACATGCCATCGCTGCATCTCTGTTGGGCTTCAAACTTAGTTCAGGCTTAGTTCAACTGATGTTTCTAACAGCACAGTGTAAACAGTGGGGAGGGTTGGTGGTTGGCTGTTAGCTAGTATTATACAGTAAAGATGACGAAGAAAGCACACATACACACACACAAACAAACAGATGAAGGGTAACAATATAAGATTTGAGGAGTGTAAACGGTTTGCTCCCTCGGAGAAAGTATATAGTGTCTGTGGTTTTGGGTTTATACTGTTACACTATCTATTTAATTTCATAAACCCACCACCCTTTGGGGAGGCTTGTGGGTGGTTTTGGAGAGGAATGACAAGGTCAAAAATAGGTGTACCATCCCTACACAAGCGCACCTGCACAGCAACATACACACACGTGCACGCACACACACACACATACACACTCGCACGTACACAAATACACACATGCCCTTTAAGACTCTAACTGACTTCTTGAACTCACTCCATGGGCTGCCTGCAGGCCCACCAACATAGCCATCATTAGCAGGCTCTGCTGCGCTCTATTTTAAGGCTCGGGCCACAGGTAAAATGTCTGAAAGTGAAGGTTCCAAGAATCCTGTAAGTGCGAAGTATATGATTTATTTTTTCCCATTCTGAAACGTTGTACATCCAGCAAAATAAAAAAAAGACTAATTGCATAAACCATAATTTAGCTTTAACTTTATTAAAATAGACACTGTGAATATTGATATTTGGGCATGGGGCAAAATTCCATGATAGATGTGGGTTGTTGTCAAATAATCTGATCAAAACGTCACATTTTTAATGTAGTGTCAAAATAAAAAGTCTTTTTTAATGGAGACTGTCGCTCCTGGTCATTCTCATTGTTCTGAAATGTCAGCATAGAATCGCCTCGTCTGTCTGTGTGTGTTTGTGTGTGTGTGTGTGTGTGTGTGTGTGTGTGGCCCGTTTGTACACATATGTGGATGCAGCTTCGTGTCTAAACCATAGTGCAATGTTAATTTTAGCAGCATTTTTAGGTCTTTTGACTACAATGCTTATTTGATGCAATCAGATTGTAATCATTAATATGTTTAGCTCACTTTAAGTCTGAAAGCCCCCTAGATATTTTAGCCACTTTTTGTCATATCCATTTTAGTCACATAATCCTCCAGCCTCATTCTCTCAAAAACATAAATACCAGTTGCTATAGACCTACTAAGAGTTTCCTCAGAGCTTTCAGAGTGTGTCTGTGCTCAAGGACATGGGACGTGCATAATGTGTGTGAGAGCTGGGTTGGGGTGAAGGGAGTTAAAGGAAACGGTGAGAGTGGAGAATATGTATTTCTACTCTCTCTAAAGGTATGAACACGATCATGCTTTATAAAACAGCTTCATTTGATTGAATGCCCATTAGACTTTTTCCAAATTTTAGATTTGACATAGTGTGTTTTCTTGGTTGACAAAAACTGTTTCTAACCATTATAATTTTTACTACTATTCAATGCTATTGGTAAAGTAACTGTGGTCCTGTAACAACATTGTTTAGTCTTGACAATACTGTTGTTTTTGTGATACTTTTTGACAAAATTCATTCTGCTAGTAGAGTGTTTCTCATCTACACCCCCCTGTGCGCTCCTTTGTCCTTCTTCACTACTTCTCAACAAATACAAAGCATTTCAAACACCATTGTATCAGGTACCAAAATGGACAAGAATTTCCTATTTATTCAGTCAAGCGAAAGAGTCGGGATTAGAACAGCGCAAAACTGAAATACGTTAATCTTCTTACTTAAAAGATACAATTTACATGACAATGTTGCCAAGGACATTCGTAAATGGAAAAAGGAGCTTGCCCACCATGTTCCTGCGCAGTATCGCTATTTGCATTATATGGCAAAAGAATCCAATCTTGTTTTTTTTATTATTATTTTCTGAAAAGAGCATTCCAGTGTTTTCTTAGTTGAAATATGAATATGACAATATGGCAACCTCAACTTTTCTGCCCCCTATGTATACATCTATGTATACATCAAACAGAATATTATATTAAATGTGCTGTGGTTTAGGAATATCCTACATGTCTTCTCCATAAACCAGGAAGTTTTGCATAAATCCGCTGCTTAGATGTAGATCCCGACCAAGGAATGAATTGAACCTATGAATGTGAAATACTAAATTGCATTTTAGATTTCTGCTTCTTTGTATAATAATGCAGGAGATGGGTGTACAATGAGTTCTCCTTCAAGAAATAAAAAAATAAAAAAAAAGAAACAAAGAAAAGCCAAAGCTCTGTGCTGGAGAGGTTTGGCTCCCCAGGCAGCGAGCACACAGCAGTTCATCTGTCTATGTGAGGGATAGAGGGACTAAACTCATATCTCACTGTATAATCACATCTGCCCACACAGACTAGCCACTGTGTCCTCCTCGTAATTCCTAATCTAAATATTACTCCACGCACACACACACACACACACACACACACACATACCTTCATCATGGATAATGAAGTGTGTAGTAAGGCGGTGTGACCTGGCCTCGAGCAGATGTTAATGTTTGTCTGATTACAGTCGTCTCTTCCAGGATTTCATAGTTCTAGCATGCCAAGAGAGCAAATCTTAAGATACACACACACACACACACACACACACACACACACACACACACGCACACACACTGCACTTGGTCCAGCTGGAGGTTCCATGATTTAACCACAGTAGCTGGCGTATCCATGAATACAGGGTAAATTGCCTCACCGTTGGCATGGCAATGGCTCGTTGGAGAAAATGGCTGCCGCTCCTCCCCAGCTGAGCTCCTCAGAGCCTGCCAAGGATGATGGATCAGAGTAAATAAATTAATAAGATAAAAGAGCAGGAGAATAAAAGAAAAACAGGTAAGGATGTTTCTAGAAAGCAACCGGAAAATGGATACGCAGATGAGAAAGAGCTGGAGCAGATGCCTTGAGAGTATAAATACATAAATGAAGCATGGGCCAAGACCAGATGAGAGGCAAGTGATTTAAAACACACCTGTGGCTCCAAGGAAACCTTTTGTTGAGGTCAGGAATAGAACTGTAGACTGTATTGACAGAATATTGAAGATTCATTCATGGTGGGGGTTGGAATAGTTCTTGTAAAGGTTAACATTTCTTATAGCCGATGATGCATTCAGCTCCTCAACAATTTAATCCATTGTCTTTGGAACCTATAGTCAGAGTGGACTTGACTGTAATAAACTGTAGAATGAACTAATCAAATGTTTTTTAACCTTCAAGGAAGGGAAACACTGACTGCACAAACATATTGTAACTGAGAATGCCATGAGTTCAGTTTTATTAGTATTCTTTATGCAGACATGATTTAATGCATGCATTTTATTCTTAGTAGCATTGATTATCAGATAAAAATATATACTTATGGTAGAAATACAATACAAGTACAAATTACAATAGTGAGGTATTGTCTATCCAATTCTAAGAAAAAATAGGATAATAACAACAATAACCTTTGTTGTCTTTTCTGCAGTGAAAAGGCACCAGAAAAGGAAGTGCGGGGCCACAGGCGGTAAAATGCTACAGGTGGAAAATACTTTTTTTTTCCATTTCGCCTTTTTTTTTTTTTTTTCATTTAAATCTCTGTGGCTACAGGGGGGTTGGATTAAAGCTGATTCAATTCACTTTAAGCCCTGTTATAATGCTGTAGCTATTATAAACCAGCATGTTCACCACAAGCAATCAAGACTGGAAGTGTATTTCAAGGAAAGTGCAACACCTGGACTGTGAGTCAGAGCTAGACTGGATCTCATCGTACAAATGGGCACGTAGAGGAAGTACACGTGTGTGCATGTGTTAATGTGCGCACACATGTTAAGTAGCTAACTTTAGCCTCAGGGACGTTGAATGTGGCGACATTGATGACGGCTTTTGTACCCAGAGATGAACTTTTCTAGCTCTAACTTTCTAACCTGAGATGAAGGGCAGCTGTATGGGCAGAAATATATGTCACTAGAAACTGAAATTGAATTATTATTCAACGTGTATCAAGTCCATGGATCAATGGGAGTGAAGGAAATGGTCAAAAACATACAGTAGGTTGGCCGAAAAGGAGTTCTGTGAATCTGCACTCGATTGCTCTTCCTCAACCAGGATGTGTGTCTCAATACTCTGAATACAGTTTCAGAGCAAATGATTCAATTTCATAATATTACATTTAGTTTCAAGTTTACTGGAATTCAGTTTCAAACTAATAAATTCAATTTCAAATTATGCTATTCAGATTCAGTTTTTCAATGCAATTATTCAAGTTAAACTATACAAATTCAAATTATGTGATTCAAATTCCGTTTTTTGTCATGTCCAGAGGTGTCATGTCCAGAGGTGCTGGCGTGGAGGTGCAGTTGTGGAAGGGTTTGGATTAGGAGGAATAAATTATCAGTAGGTGTGGTAGGGGCTACCTGGCCACTCAAATCAGCTCCTCTCATCCCCTTCAAAAGCAGTGCGCTCCCAAGCACAGTGTGAACCCAGACCGGGTTCTCCCAAGAGGAAACCACTGTTATTGAGTTGCAAGAAGCGAACATACGGCACCCCAAATCTAAATATACTATCACTCAAACATGCCACCATGGGCAGATGATGTTAGGGTTAGGGTTAGATGATCCTTTTAAAGTTGAATTTATGTTTCTGGAGATATTGAAAGCCTGGTCACCATGTTTTCCATGCATAATGATGTGCACTGACAGTTTTATGTTGTAAGACATTTTGTAAGACGTTTTATGTTATGTTGTTATCTTATGTGTAAGATTCACAGAGTAACAGCATGCAGTTACAGCTAAAGTAGTATAATAAAATGTGTTTCCATTATTTTGCTGGTTTCTTATAGTTTGTTTTACTAAAGTGATTAAAAAGGTTGCGTTCAATGAGTCATGTTTGGTTATGTTTACAAGCGCATAATAATGCCACTATTGCCAATAATGTGAGTAAAGCAACCATTTGTTTAAGCCACTCACATGATTGCATAAACTGACAACTCATAATAATCCCGTTTACATGACAGAAGTATTTATTTCGATTATCCAGAGAGAATTGTGGAAACCTTCAGTTTTCTGCTAAAAAAATTACTTGTTTCCTGTGCCACCATAATCCTCCTTTTTCACAGCCATAGGCATTTCTCTATTGCAATTAAAAATGCAATGCTTCAGGTGCTACTTTTGGGAGACTGACACATTCTGTATTTAAGAATACTGCAGTTGATGAGGACATTGTCATTTTCACTGTTAAATCCAGATTGCGGGTCCTTCCAACTTGACTGAACCTCTCTGTCTGGTTCCCCAACACTCAAGTCCCTCATTGTTTGCACCATGATCATGAGCAAGTTATTAAATCCTTGTGTATACAAGAGGCTTTACATAGCAAGTCATGACAGAATTGTTAAACTGTTGCTCATGGACATGTTAGCATTTTTATCATCATCTATGAGAATGTACAAACATTGTTGTGTCACACCCACCATGTTCAAAAATGATGCTGACATTCTCCAATCTAACTGCTAATTCACCAGATGTTGTTGTTGCTGTTGATGAAGAAAAGAGACATGTGACAGTTTTGGAGGTTGGCTGTACATTTGTGTTTGTGTGTTTGTGTGTTTGTGTGTGTGTGTGTGTGTGTGTCTGTGAGTGTGTATGTGATGCTATGTATGATGATTATGATGTGTTGGTTGCCTGTAACATATGCATGCCTATCTGCAAGCCTGTATGTGCATGTGTGTGCATGTGTGTGTGTGTGTTACCTTCAAGCTATTCCGCCAAAGTTTCTTACCTTGATTGGAAAACGCTGTAAGCATGCTGGGTTAAACTACCCTCCTATTACCTTCCCTCTCGTCTGGATAAGTGGCCTCTCTTCAGTCTACTTCTGGCTCCGACTCCGACACTTCTGAGCCCACCCAGGGAACCACTTAAGAGGTGGGAAGGCAAAGGAAGCCAAAGAATAGAGAAGGCCTTTCTTTCTACCTCATCAAAACCTCCACAGGGGCCCCAGTCTTTGTCTTTCCATTCCTCCATATCCTTCTGCCTATCGGCTCCCAAAATGCTTTGCAAAGGCAGCCGGTGCAGGCCCTGCAATTTCACTGTTCTACCCAGTCGTCTTGGAGATTCCTCCTGGCCAATCAACAAGAGGAACATTGCTTATATCTTATTTGCTCTTGCAACCCAAAACAAACCTCTCTCTCTCTCCTCTCTCTCCCTCCCTCTGGGGTCAACTTTGGTTTGGGGCTTGTTGGCTCGTTGCTCTACACCTCTAATTGGGTAGCAAGATCACTGATCAGTTGACACAGCTTTACAGTATTTCTTTCTAATGAGACACATACTCTGTAGCGGCCAGCAGCAGCCAACAAAGGGTAAACTCCCCTCTGCAGAGTTTAGTTCTACAGTTAGAACTGACTAAAACATGTGGAATACACTTGTTGAACAGTACAGATATAAGATAATTGACTTCTTTTCACGATA